>NC_000069.6:67193725-67263725 GCF_000001635.26 Mus musculus | reverse complement strand
ACTCCCCACGTGCTCAGGGCATAGTCCACTCCCCACGTGCTCAGGGTATAAAGTCCACTCCCCACGTGCTCAGGGCATAGTCCACTCCCCGTGTGCTCAGGGTATAGTCCACTCCCCGTGTGCTCAGGGTGTAGTCCACTCCCCGTGTGCTCAGGGTATAGTCCACTCCCCGTGTGCTCAGGGCATAGTCCACTCCCCACGTGCTCAGGGTATAGTCCACTCCCCACGTGCTCAGGGTATAGTCCACTCCCCGTGTGCTCAGGGTATAGTCCACTCCCCGTGTGCTCAGGGTATAGTCCACTCCCCACGTGCTCAGGGTATAGTCCACTCCCCACGTGCTCAGGGCATAGTCCACTCCCCACGTGCTCAGGGCATAGTCCACTCCCCACGTGCTCAGGGCATAGTCCACTCCCCGTGTGCTCAGGGCATAGTCCACTCCCCGTGTGCTCAGGGCATAGTCCACTCCCCGTGTGCTCAGGGCATAGTCCACTCCCCGTGTGCTCAGGGCATAGTCCACTCCCCGTGTGCTCAGGGCATAGTCCACTCCCCGTGTGCTCAGGGCATAGTCCACTCCCCGTGTGCTCAGGGCATAGTCCACTCCCCGTGTGCTCAGGGCATAGTCCACTCCCCGTGTGCTCAGGGTATAGTCCACTCCCCGTGTGCTCAGGGCATAGTCCACTCCCCGTGTGCTCAGGGTATAGTCCACTCCCCGTGTGCTCAGGGTATAGTCCACTCCCCGTGTGCTCAGGGTATAGTCCACTCCCCGTGTGCTCAGGGTATAGTCCACTCCCCACGTGCTCAGGGTATAGTCCACTCCCCGTGTGCTCAGGGTATAGTCCACTCCCCGTGTGCTCAGGGCATAGTCCACTCCCCACGTGCTCAGGGTATAGTCCACTCCCCACGTGCTCAGGGTATAGTCCACTCCCCACGTGCTCAGGGTATAGTCCACTCCCCGTGTGCTCAGGGCATAGTCCACTCCCCGTGTGCTCAGGGCATAGTCCACTCCCCGTGTGCTCAGGGTATAGTCCACTCCCCGTGTGCTCAGGGCATAGTCCACTCCCCGTGTGCTCAGGGCATAGTCCACTCCCCGTGTGCTCAGGGTATAGTCCACTCCCCGTGTGCTCAGGGCATAGTCCACTCCCCGTGTGCTCAGGGTATAGTCCACTCCCCGTGTGCTCAGGGTGTAGTCCACTCCCCGTGTGCTCAGGGTATAGTCCACTCCCTATGCTCTCAGGGCATAGTCCACTCCCTATGTCTCAAGGCACAGTCCACTCCCTGTGGAACACAATCTATTTGTAATTTGCATCCCACTGTGAGCTCTTTGAGAATATGAAATAAATGCATCTTATTTGTTAGTGTATTTCCCTAGTGCCTAGGAACTGATAAACAGAAGCTCAAAGAATGTGTTAAACTTAGATAGAAATATTCTTGTCCCTAGATGGTTGAAATGACTTCATTCTGGCCTGCATATCAGTCCCCCTATCTTTCTTTTTCTCTAAGGTAAGTACCCATCCATACCAATTACATATATAAAGTTCACAGTACAATAGGAAAGAGAAAGGAAATTCTAAGCAACTATTGGCAAGTCATTTTCCTTAATAGTAGTGGTTGTCTTCAACTGTATGGAGGGCTCTTCTGCCTATCTGGGATTCTGGGGAGAAAAGTATCATGATCCATTATAAATGAATGAAAAGACAATCCAAAAGAGTTATGTTAACAGTAAGTAATGAAAGTTCCAATGCAGCTACTGCTGCTGTCACCACTGCCATTACCACAGCATCATAGCATGAAAGCAGGAAAAATTCTAAATATTTAAGAAAAATGGATCCCGAAGGAAGTGGATGCTTATAGGCTTGGCAGAAGGCCTGAAAACATGGACTCTGCGATGGCCCACAGAATGACAATCGGTACTGCTGAACGAGCTTGCTAATATGTAGGATCTCTGACCACAGGCAGGATGGTGAGAAATCAGGAGGCTGCCTTTTAAATTGAAATTTTCAATGATATTTTCCCTACAATAATCAAGAACACATCAGAGCACCTATCTGCAATCTGTACAATACCAGTGACTAGATATTGGAATACCACAGGATACCACAGCTGTGCTATCAGCAGTAGCTGCTCAACCATCAGGTAAATAGCCTCTACTTTCCACTTTCAAAATTATGTGTCAAAAACTTCTATGTGACAGTATCTAATTGGTAGGACCCACTTAATACCTATAATGTAAAAAATGAAGGATTCTATGACATGTAGGCTTTTTTTCATACAAGAAGGTGGGACTAGAAAGAATAAATGTTTTGCACCAAATCACAATCTCTACTCTAATCCTGACCCTCTGATCTTTGTCAAGCACCCTTTTAACACTTTACCTTCATGCTTCCATTCAATGCTCACAACAGCCTGCTGCAGTTCTACGCTTTTATAAGGAAGGAAACTGAGGTACCGAAAGGTTTGACAGTTGCTCATAGTCTTCAGAGTTATTAGATATGGCCAGAATGCAAAATCAGGCCGTCTGGCCCTAGAAGATCTTTCTCTTATTAAAAATGAGGATGAAATTAGTTTATTTTCTATGAATTTATTTATTGACCACATGAGTTTGTATTATCACTTAAAACTTGTATACACGGTGTATTCCCAAGGAACTGGTAGGCTAAAGATCGCCAAAGGCTTATTAGGCTCATCTATATGCAATACTGAAGTGGAAGCATGACTCTTCCTGAGAGGAAAGCAGAGCGACCAATGTGATCACTCTGGTGGGGAGGGGGAGATGTGAAATACAGCGTTCCAAATGAGAGCTGATGCTAAATGCTTTTGCCTATCTAGAGGTTTACAGAGAGAAATATGGAAGCATATCTCAAGTACCAAAAATAGTTCATAGTGATATCATTATTGTAAATAAAAATAAGTTTAAAATGAAAAAATATGCATGAAGATATTCAGTGAACATTATTTTAATAGAAAAATAATATAAATATTCAGCAATAGGCAAGTGACTAATGGCATGCTTTCTCAATAAATATTATGTAGCTGAAAAATTATGCTAATTAAAATTATGTAATAAATTAGGAATATGATTCTAATAGAAAAGCAGATACAGGAAAAATGAATTTATGTGATATAAACATGAGTAAGAAAAATACTGAGAAATCACAATCCTTTATTATATACTAAGTTTTCATATGTAATTTGGTTCCTTTCTGACCTATTATGTTTAAATGATCTGATTGATGGTTTTGGCACTAGAAACACATGTATTTTAATGCTTGGCTGAGACAAGTTAACCTCATTCTTATGATTTACATTTTTGGAATTATACATTCATAGAATTTTCTTGTAGATAAACTTTAATATTATTTTAGTTAGGTCTTCTTATACACAAACACAGACAATCCACATTTAAAAATATACAATCCATTTCTGTTGGGTTCTGAATAACTGTCTGTATTAAAGTAATAGATTAATTTAGCAGAAACAGATACCTTCCCAATGTAAAATTGTCCCATTTAGCTATAGTGCGTGCTGCCATTAATTCACCTTTCAGTACAGTCTGACAGAATCTTTCACCTAGATTGTGACATTTCGCCTAGCCTACCGTTTCTTTTTGTTACTTATTATTTCTGCGAATCTAAGTCTGCTCAGGCACGATTCTTTAGGAACAGCCTATTTTCCACAAGCAAATGGCATGTTAAAGTCACAGTACCTTACTGAGCTTTTGTAGGACAGAGTAAAACTGCCTAGGTAGTGAGCTGCCATCACATTAATGCAGAACAATGCCATGTATACCTTATGTAAATCTAGGAGAAATTCAACCAATCAGATTCAACTGTCTGATCTTTAATAGTTTAGATAGACTGAGTCCATATAAAGAATAAATTGCGCTAAAATTCTTTAATTTTCCAGTCCCCTCTTTAAACAATGGTTTCTTGTGAGGTTATCTGAGGAGTTGCCCCACATTCCTGATGCCCATTTAACTGTCCATCCCCTCTGGTATACCTTCTAAACGGTTTCATTTGATTCAAACTGCTCTTCAGTAATTTCTGTATCATGAAATTCATTAGGTGATTTTATTTTTTCAAAAGGATTAAGGAAACATTTCTACTTAACTAACGATATTGAGACTATTATAGTGTCATTCAAATGGAGGTTTCCTATAAACAATGCACATGTTTCCTGTATTCTTGTGCTTGTCTAACCTTATTGGAATTTCAGCTGGCCTAAAATGGCAACTGTATGTGTTTGTGTGTGACTATGTGTATGTGTGTGGGCATCCAGTTCTCAGAGGTACTGGCCACTCAGTACTCTACAATTGCCTCTATTTTTATCCCAGTCTTGTAGGATGATTTTTTTTTTCTTTTGACATGTGACACTTGAAAGGCTTATTTATAACTTCTTGATATTCTTCCATTTACCAGTCATACACATTAAACAAGCTTCTCCCAGAATGTGGTATATTGTGTTCTCCATGCTTATCAGAGTTTTCTTTTTTAAATTTTATTTTATAGAATTTGTAATATTTCTTAACTTAAGAAATCTTATTGGGAATGGGACTTTGGATAAAGTGCATGAAGATCTGAGCCATGTGGTGCATACTTGTAATCCCAGGGCTGGCAAGGTGGAGACAGTAGCATCCCTGGCGTGTGCTGGCGAGCCAGTCTAGCCAAATCAATGCACCCCAGGCTCAGTAAGAGACCCTGCTTCAAAAGGTGCAGACAGAGACATAGTGGACTCTGGCCTCCATATGCATGAGAAGACCTGTGTGTGTACACTATACACATGTGTACTGCACAAAGTGGTGGGGGGGAGGAGGGAGGGAAGAGGAAGGGAAGAAGGGAGGAGGGAGAAGAGACACAAGTTTCTTACATTTTTGTCTTGAAGTTTTCAAGTTTCAAGTTTTACCTTTAGTCCACCAGACTCCAGATACATGATCAATTCCTTCACGATCCTAAGTTTTTAAATCTGTCTTTCCTCACATTAGGGAAGTCGCAAGTCCTTCTATGAGACATCATTAATCGCTGCTACGGCATGATATGGAATCTGGGAACCTAGAGACATTCTCATCTTCTGATGAGTCCTACAATATTTTTCTTGAATAAGATTTAGTTTGGATAGAATTTTAAAGTAATTTGTTGAAAAACAGCACCTTTTCCAGATTTATGTTCTGCATGCCAAATAAAGCTAGCCTCTACAAACTAAACATGAGCACAACATACCCCAATCCTGAAAGCCTCTATTCTCCAGGTGAGGCGTCTGAGTGCTAAAACCATCTAACAATTGCCAGACACAGCAGAACCTGGAGTCATGGCGGGGCTTCTCTACTCACTTCATGTTTGAATTTTTCTATTTTAAGAAAAACAAAATAAAAAAATCACCTGTCAATTGTGCCACTTGTGGTCCATGTTATATTTTGTAGCAAGCATGGAGTTTTTGGTCCCAGAACTACAAGTCTCTATGTACTTTTTATTTTTACCCCAGTGTGTTAGATCACTTTTTATTCCTTCCTTTCTCCTCTGAATCATTTAAACGTATCTATCTTATAGGTTTAGAATATTTTACTACCTAAAATTCTCTAGGTACCAATTATTATATTTCCAGTATCACCCACTTCCCCATAATCATTAATTCTGAATTCTCTCAGTACTGCCTCTCACATAGAAGTGTTTTACATTGCATTTCTCCATCTTTATTGCCACTTTCCTGACCCTCTATTACTAATCTCTCACTTGCAGAGCAGTAGTAACCTTCCGAACACTAGTTATTTACTAACTACTAACACATCACTATTGCCATGACCTTTGCTACACTCAAATCCAGTTTTGTTTAAGCAGATGCACTTTCAGCATGAAGTTTCTGATCCTGTCAGGTTCACACCTGATTCTCAGCTATATTGACAGTTTTAGCCTTGCCATCATATAATATTCTTACATCAGAGTTTCACACATTCGAGACAAGCACTTTACACTGAAGTCTATTTTTCTAACTTTTACTTTTTTTCTTTCTTTTTTATTGGATATTTTCTTCATTTACATTTCAAATGTTATCTCCTTTCCCGTTCCTCTCCTAAAAGTACCCTACCCCCTACCCACTCCCTTCTCAATCTGTTCACCAATCCACCCACTCTCATTTCCTAGCCCTGGCATTGCCTCACACTGGGGCACAGAGCCTTCATAGGACAAAGGGCCTCTCCTCCCATTGATATCCAACTAGGCCATCCTCTGCTGCATATGCAGCTGGAGCCATGAGTCCCACCATGTGAGCTCTTTGGCTGGTGGTTTAGTCCCTGGGAGCTCTGGGGGTACTAGTTAGTTCATATTGTGTTCCTCCTATGGGGTTACAAACCCCTTCAGCTCCTTGGGTCCTTTCTGTAGCTCCTCCATTGGGGACCCAGTGCTCAGTACAGTGAATGAGCATCCACTTCTGTACTTGTCAGGCACTGGCAGAGCCTCCCAGGAGACTGCTATATCAGGCTCCTTTCAGCAAGTACTTGTTGGCATCCACAACAGTGTCTGGGTCTAGTGATTGTAAATGGGATGGATCGCCAGGTGAGCCAGTCTCTAGATGGTCATTTCTTCAGTCTCTACTCCATACTTGGTCTGTGTAACTCCTTCCATGGGTGTTTAGTTCCCCCCCCTTCTAACAGGGATAGAAGTATCCACACTATGGTCTTCCTTCTGCTTGAGTTTCATGTGGTTTGCAAATTATATCCTGGGTAGTCTAAGTTTCTGGGCTGATATCCACATATCAGTGAGTTCATATCATGTGTGTTCTTTTGTGATTGGGTTACTTCACTCAGGATGATATATTCCAGATCCATCCATTTGCCTAAGAATTTCATAAATTCATTGTTTTTAATAGCTGAGTAGTACTCCATTGTGTAAATGTACCACATTTTCAATATCCATTCATCTGTTGAGGGACAACCGGGTCTTTCCACCTTCTGGCATTATAAATAAGGCTGCTATGACATAATGGATTATGTGTCCTTATTACATGTTGGAGTATCTTCTGAGTATATGCCCAGGAGTGGTATTGCTGGGTCTTTAGGTAGTACTATGTCCAATTTTCTGAGGAACGGCCAAACTGATTTCCAGAGTGGCTGTACCAGCTTGCAATCCTACCAGCAATGGGAGGACTCTTTCTCCATATCTTCACCAGCATCTGCGTTACCTGAGTTTTTGATCTTAGTCATTCTGACTGGTGTGAGGTAGAATCTCAGGGTAGTTTTGATTTGCATTTCCTTGATGACTAAGGATGTTGAACATTTTTTTAGGTGCTTCTCAGCCATTCAGTATTCCTCAGTTGAGAATTCTTTGTTTAGCTCTGTACCCCATTTTTTTTAAAATAGAGTTATTTGATTCTCTGGAATCTAATTTCTTAAGTTCTTTGTATATGTTGGATATTAGCCTACTATTGGATGTAGGATTGGTGAAGATCTTTTCCCAATGTGTTGGTGGCTTTTTTGTCTTCTTGACAGTGTCCTTTGCCTTACAGCTTTGCAAGTTTATGGGGTACCATTTGGCAATTCTTGATCTTACATCACAGGCCATTGGTATTCTGTTCAGGAATTTCTCCCCTGTGCCCATATCTTCGAGGTTCTTCCCCACTTTCTCTTCTATAAGTTTCAGTGTATCTGGTTTTATGTGAAGTTTTTTGATACACTTGGACTTGAACTTTGTAGAAGGAGATAAGAATGGATTGATTTGCCTTCTACATGCTAAAAGCCAGTTGAGCCAGCACCATTTGTTGAAAATGCTGGCATTTTTTCCACTGGATGGTTTTAGCTCCTTTGTCAAAGATCAAGTGACCATAGGTGTGTAGATTCATTTTTGGGTCTAAAATTCTATTCCATTGATCTACCTGACTGTCACTGTACCAATACCATACAGTTTTAAATCATAATTGCTCTGTAGTACAACTTTAGGTCAGGGAAGGTGACTCCCCCACAAGTTCTTTTATTGTTGAGAATAGTTTTCACTATTCTGGGATTTTTGTTATTCCAGATGAATTTGGAAATTGCTCTATCTAAATCTATGAAGAATTGAGTTGAAATTTTGATTGGGATTATATTGAATAGGTAGATAGCTTTTAGCAAGTTGGCCATTTTTACTATATTAATCCTGCCAATCCATGAGCATTGGAGATCTTCTGAGATCTTCGATTTCTTTCTTCAGAGACTTGAAGTTCTGATCATAGACATCTTTCACTTGCTTAGTTAGATTCGCATTAGGGTATTTTATATTATTTGTGATTATTGTGAAGGGTGTTGGTTCCCTAATTTCTTTCTCAGCCTGTTTATCCTTTGTGTAGAGGAAGGTTACTGGTTTGTTGGAGTTAATTTTATATCCAGCGACTTTGCTGTAATTGTTTATCAGGTTTAGGAGTTCTCAGGTAGATTTTTGGGGTCACTTAATTATATTCTCATACCATCTGTAAATAGTGATATTTTGACTTCTTCCTTTTCAATTATTATCCCTTTGATCTCCTTTTGTTATCTAATTGCTCTGGCTAGGAATTCAAGCACTATATTGAATAGGTAGGGAGAAAGTGGGCAGCCTTGTCTAGTCCCGGATTTTAGTGGGATTGCTTCAAGTTTCTCTCCATTTAGCTTGATATTGGTTACTGGTTTGCTGTATATTGCTTTTATTATGTTTGGGTATGAGCCTTGAATTCCTGATCTTTCCAAGACTTTTATCATGAATGGGTGTTGAATTTTGTTGAACGACTTCTCAGCATCTAATGAGATGATCACATGGTTGTTTTTCTTGAGTTTGCTTATATAGTGGATTACACTGATGGATTTCTGTATATTGAACCATCCCTGCATCCCTGGGATGAAGCCTACTTGATCATGATGGATGATCCTTTTATTCTTGGCTTTTATTTTATTCTTGGCTTCGGTTTGTGAAAATTTTATTGAGCTTTTTTTGCATTGATATTCATAAGGGAAACTGGTCTGAAGTTCTCTTTACTTATTGGGTCTTTGTGTGGTTTAGGTATCAGAGTAATTGTGACTTCACAGAATGAATTGGGTAGAGTACCTTCTGTTACTATTTTGTGGAATACTTGGAGGAGTACTGGTATTAGGTCTTCTTTGAAGGTCTGATAAAACCTTGCACTAAACCCATCTGGTCCTGAGCTTTTCTTGGTTGGGAGACTATTGATGACTGCTTCTATTTCTTTAGGGGAAATGGGACATTTAGATCATTAATCTGATCCTGATTTAACTTTGGTACCTGGTATCTGTCTAGAAAATTGTCCATTTCATCCAGGTTTTCCAGTTTTGTTGAGTAAAGACTTTTGTAGTAGGATCTGATTTTTTTTTTTTTAATTTCCTCAGTTTCTGTTGTTATGTCTCCCTTTTCATTTCTGATTTTGTTAATTAGGATACTGTCTCTGTGCCCTCTGGTTAGTCTGGTTAAGGGTTTATCAATTTTGTTGATTTTCTCAAAGAACCAGCGCCTGGTTTGGTTGATTCTTTGTATAGTTCTTTTTGTTTCCACTTGGTTGATTTCAGCCCTAAGTTTGATTATTTCCTGCCATCTACTCCTTTTGGGTGAGTTTGCTTTTCTGTTCTAGAGCTTTCAGGGGTGTTGTCAAGCTGCTACTGTATGCTCTCTCCAGTATCTTTTTGGAGGCACTCAGGGCTATGAGTTTTCCTCTTAGGACTGCTTTCATCGTGTGCCATAAGATTAGGTATGTTGTGGCTTCATTTTCATTAAATTCTAAAATGTCTTTAATTTCTTTATTTCTTCCATGATCAAGTTATCATTGAGTGGAGTGTTGTTCAGCTTCCACATGTATGTGGAAGAGTTTCTGTTTCCATGATCTGTCCAATGATGAGAGTGGGGTATTAAAGTCTTCCATTATTATTGTGTGTGGTGCTTTTTGTGCTTTGAGCTTTAGTAAAGTTTCTTTAATGAATAAGGATGCCCTAGCATTTGGAGCACAGATGTTCAGAATTGAGAGTTCATCGTCATAGATTTTTACCTTCCATGAATATGAAGTGTCCCTCCGTTTTTTGGTTTTGTTTTCTTTTTTTCTTTCTTTCTTTCTTTTTTTTTGGGGGGGGGGGAGAACTTTATGTTGAAAGTAGATTTTATTCGAATATTAGAAAGGTTACTCCACCTAGTTTCTTGGGACCATTTGCTTGGAAAATTGTTTTGCAGCCTTTTACTCTGAGGCAGTGTCTGTCTTTTTCCCTGAGGTGGGTTTCCTGTAAGCAGCAAAAAGTTGGGTCCTGTTTATGTAACCAGTCTGTTAGTCTATGTCTTTTTATTGGGAAATTGTGTACATTGGTATTAAGAGATATTAGAGAAAAGTAATTGTTGCTTCCTGTTATTTTTGTTATTAGAGTTGGAGTTCTGTTCTTGTGGCTATCTTCTTTTAGGTTTGTTAAAAGGTTACTTTCTTGCTTTTTCTAGGGCATACTTTCCCTCCTTGTGTAGGAGTTTTCCCTTTATTTTCCTTTGAAGGGCTGGATTTGTGAAAAGATTGTGTAAATTTGGTTCTGTCATGGAATACCTTGGCTTCTCCATCTATGGTAATTGAGAGTTTTGCTGGGTATAGCAGCCTGGGCTGGCATTTGTGCTCTCTTAGGGACTGTATGACTTCTGCCCAGGATCTTCTGGCTTTCATAGTCTCTGGGGAGAAGTCACATGTAATTCTGACAGGTCTGCCTTTATATGTTACTTGACCTTTTTCCCTTACTGCTTTTAATATTCTTTCTTTGTTTAGTGCATTTGGTGTTTTGATTATTATATGATGGGAGAATTTCTTTTCTGGTCGAGTCTATTTGGAGTTTTGTAGGCTCCTTGTATGTTCATGGGCATCTCTTTCTTTAGGTTAAAGAAGTTTTCTTGTATAATTTTGTTGAAGATATTTACTGGCCATTTACGTTGGGAATCTTCACTCTCTTCTATACCTATTATCCTTAGGTTTGGTCTTCTCACTGTGTCCTTGATTTCCTGGATGTTTTGGGTTAGGAACTTTTTGCTTTTTCTTTGATTGTTGTGTCAATGTTTTCTATGGTATCTTCTGCACCTGAGATTCTCTTTTCTATCTCTTGTATTCTGTTGGTAATACTTTCAGCTATAGTTTCTGACTTCTTTCCCAGGATTTCTATCTCCAGAGTTGTATCTCTTTGTGATTTCTTTATGGTTTCTACTTCCATTTTTAGATCCTGGATGGTTTTGTCAAATTCTTTACCTGTTTGGATGTGTTTTCCTGTAATTCTTTAAGGGGTGAATTGAAATATAAATAAAGAAAATATCTAATTAAAATAGAGTGTTTATTCTTTAAGGGCTTCTACCTGTTTACCTGTGTTCTCCTGTATTTCTATAAGGGAGTCATTTATGTCCTTCTTACAGTCCTCCATCATAGTCATGAGAAGTGACTTTAGATCCATGTCTTGCTTTTCTGGTGTGATGGTGTATCCAGGACTTGCTATCGTGGGAGAGTTGGGTTCTGATGATGCCAAGTAACCTTTGTTTCTGTTACTTCTGTTCTTATGCTTGCCTCCCACCACCTGATTATCTCAAGTACTCCCTGCCCTCCATAGATCTGGAGCCTGTCCTTCCTGTAATCCCGGTTGAATCAGAACTCCTCAGAGTCCAGCTTTCTCTGTGATCCTGTGATTTCGGGATCCTGTGATGCCGAGATTCTGGGTGTGTCAGGGTTCTTGGCAGTCAAGCTTCCTCTGAGACCCTGAGGTCCTTTCGTGACCAAGCTCCTGGAGTTCTAGGATCCTGGGATCCTAAGATCCTGGGTGTGTTAGAGTGCCTGGAAGTGATATCTCCTTACCTCCTGGAAGTGGGGGGTGGGGGGCATGGGCCTGTCCCCTGAATTCGAAACCAAGGTAGACCACTGCTGACTGGAAGGACACAGGGTGGGGTTCCTGTGTCCCTGTACCTGCTACTCCCAGGCACTCTCCATGGTGTTGGAACAGATGTCTTGTTCTCCTCACTAAGATCCTGGGCATGCTAGGGCTCTTGGGGAGTGGAGAGTCCTCTGGGACCATGCGACTGTCTGCTGAGTTCATGCCCAAGGTTTCCTGGTGCTGGCCCTGACTTGAAGGGGACTATTTCTAACTTTTTAAAAACCAATGTTTCTTTTTATATTAAATTAGATATTTTCTTTATTTATATTTCAAATGCTATCCCCTTCCCTGGTTTCCCCTCTGAAACTCCCCTAGTCCCTCCTTCTCTCCTTCCCCATGCTCACCAACCCATGTACTCCTGCTTTTGGGCCCTGGCATTCCCCTATACAGGGGCATAGAACCTTCACAGGACCAAGGGCCTCTCCCCCCACTGATAACCAACTAGGCCATTCTCTGCTACTATGCAGCTAGAGCCATGAGTCCCATCATGTGTTTTCTTTGATTGGTGGTTTACTCCTAGGAAGCTCTGGGAGTACTGGCTAGTTCATATTGTTGTTCCTCCTATGGTGCTGCAAACCCCTTCAGCTCCTTGAGTACTCTCTATAGCTCCTTCATTGGCGACCCTGTGCTCCATTGGGGATCCTGTCCAATGGATAGCTGTGAGCATCCACTTCTGTATTTGTCAGGCACTGGCAGAGCCTCTCAGGAGACAGCTATATCAGGCTCCTCTCCACAAGCTTTTGTTGGCATCCCCAATAGTGTCTGAGTTTGGTGGTTGTTTATGGGATGGATTTTGTTTGTTTGTTTGTTTGATACAGGGTTTCTCTGTATAGCCTTGGCTGTTCTGGAACTCACTCTGTAGACCAGGCTGGCCTTGAACTTAGAAATCTGCCTTCCTCTGTCTCCCAAGTGCTGGGATTAAAGGTGTGGACCACCACTGCCCAGCAAAATCAATGTTTCATTTGAGACAGAATCTCACTGAGGTCTCATGGCTGTTCTCGAACTTATGCTTCTCTTACTAAAGGCCCCTGTGTAGCTGAGATCGAAGGTCTGTTCCTCCAGGGTCAGCATTAGTCCTCTATGCCACAGACTAGTCCACTGGCTTTCCTTGTTTGAAAAAGGACCCAGTGTCTGACTTGTCAGTTTGTCTGTGACTTCCTGAATGCTAATATTGAAAGTGTTATACATTTCTAATATCCCAAGGAAAACCAAACTTAGTTTGTTGAATAGAGGAAAAGGAAAGATGCTCTTTTAATTAACCTAACTGCTTCATAGTTGCACTTACTGTTATTAAATTCCTTTTTTAAAGATTTATTTATTATATTTATGTAAGTACACTGTAGCTGTCTTCAGACACACCAGAAGAGTGCATCAGACCCCATTAAAGATGGCTGTGAGCCACCATGTGGTTGTTGGGAACTGAACTCAGGACCTTTGGAAGAGCAGTCAGTACTTTTAACCGCTGAGCCATCTCTCCAGCCCTATTGAATTCTCAATTGTACAAACAACTATCTCCTATTTACTTTTCACATCTGAAACTAAGTTCTACATGGGTAGGCACCTTGAAAATCTAAAATATACCAGATATTGCAAACAGGCCATCAAGAAGTACTCAAAAATGAGCCAAGCATATTTACAAAATATAATTTGTATCAGGACATATGCAATGTATTTTGTAACAGTTTCAGATATTAGAAAAACAATTAATACAGGAAAGTTGTATATGTTGTATATATTTCAAATATTTTAAGAATTATACTGACACCAGATTTATGCAAGCTCTCAAGATTCAACAAAAGATGTCAGAGGTCACCTAGTGATCTCTTCTTTTCTGTATCAACAGATTAAGTGACTTGTGCAAAGAGAGGCAGCCAATTAATGGCAGCAACAATTTAGCAAATGAGCCTGGGAAGGTACTTTTACCCTCTAAATCATCTCTTGGAAAAGAATCTTCAGGTATTGCAGATTAAAAACCATCTGTTCCTTAGGTCATCACAGACTCTCACTGGCTAATTTATCATTTCTTAGAGCAGGACATTCTAAATCTTTGCATGACTTTAAGTATTACAACCAAATTTGTTTCCTTATTCTTTAACTAGCCACTACTTACTTAGATGACCCAACTTGGATGCATACTACTTAGGGCATTCTTCATGTCTTCTAAAATATAAACCACCTCCAAGACAACAACCACCACTACCATAAAAATAAAATCTGAAAAGATACTCAAGATTTTAGTCATAAATAAATTATTCCTCATATCAAGAGAGAAAGTTATTTGCTTACTTCCACTAATGTTTGTGGTTTACTTTGTGTATTCTCTTTGATGCTGTGACCAGAACATCACTTTTCCATTTGATGAAGGAGAACTTAAGATGATGTCCAGTTATACCTATAAGGATTAGTAAGATCTCTGCATCTCTTGCTCATGAGAAACCTTTGTAAAAGTCTAAATGATATGACTGATTAATTCTTATACTTATTAGTTTTCATACTTAAATTTTAACAATTGCTTGAAAATTTCAGAAATACAGTAAATAAAATTCAGCGGTGTTTTGGTATTCACGTTCCAAAGCTCCTCCATACTTAATGTAAGGCTGGCATCACACAGGTAGTTCCATTAGTTAGTTTTCTTCCTGCTTCAACAAAGTGCATGACAAGAGGCATTTAAAGAAGGAAGGGAATTTCTGGCTCCCAGTTGGAAGACATGCATAGTATGTAGTAAGGGGGCATGGCAGCAGAAGTGAAAGGCTGGCCTGACACACTACGTCCACTGCCAGGAAACAGTCAGGAGGAAGCAAGTATAAGCTCCCAAACCTCACGGCTCTTCCCCAGAGACTCACATCACCAATAAGACGCCATCTCCTACGAGTTCCTCAGTCTTCCCACACAGGACCAGCAGCAAGGGATCAAGGGTTTAGAAATACTAGCCTCTTGGGGACATTTTACATTCAAACTACAACTCTTTGCTAATAAAACTTTAAAAGCTTCTCTTAAAAGAACTCTCTTAAACTTTTAAAACTTTCAAAGAAGGCCTCTTTTTTACTTGCCATTGAAAACAGTACAATGGCACCAGACTGAGGACGAAGCTCATTGGTAGAATAATTTCCAGTAAATTCTAGGCTATGAGCCCTAGCCCCTGACCTTCAAAAAAGATAGATTTTGATTAATATACAAAATTTTTATTTCATCTCTTGATGTGCAAATCTCAAATTGTTTTCCATTGAGATAAAGTAATATCTTAAAGTATTATTTGAAGAAAATTGATGTTTTTCCCCCCAAAGGTAGAGTAAGCCATAGTATGATCCCAGGTACTAGAGATCACTTTTATGGCATAAGGTAAAAATAAATCTTTTACTAAGAACAAGATTTACAACAGAGTGGAAGGAAGCTTTTATTTCTGATGACGGAAACCCAGCCCTTCATCCCGTAGAACCTGCCTTGTTAGGTACACTCTTATTCTGAGGTGGTCAGTATTCTGGAGGAAAATCCCAGGCTTTCAAGTGCCCCCTCTTGGCCTCCTCCCTGCACAGGTATCCTGGAGGAAGTAATGAATAGGCTTTCAAACTTTCCTTAAAGGTTTGCCTATGACACTTACAACTTTGATTTTAAGAGCTAAATATCCATTTCAAACCAGTCACATCATATAACTTCCCACAAGTCACTGTAAGCAAAGAAGACCAAAATGAGTTCTACTTATGAAGTGAGCCTGGCTCAGAGAGAGGCAGTCATTCATACTTCTTTCTGACATATCAATTTTAATGTGAATCAAGTGAATCCACCAAGGTGTTATCTACTTGTATCATTTTCCAAATAAAACTACAAATTAAAGTGTAGAATTTATACTCACATCCTTGGCTTTTATTGATAGATGTTAAGCTATCTATGAAACACACATTATCTTGTACAGCCTTATACACTGCCTACAAGGTGGCAGTGGTAATGGTGGTGATGAAAGGTACTCTTCCTCCCACGCATCTGGATCTTTCCAGTGCTTGCTTTGTGAATCATACACATAAAGCCTTATGAGACCCTTATGGAGAAAAGCTCTTTCTGAAACTTCCAGTCTGATCTGGTTTTAGCTTTAGTTATCAGGAAATTCCCAACAAGAGACAATTCAATAGAAGAGGACCCTTGGATATGTGTAGACCTTTTTTTTTTTTTAAATCTTGAACTATTATTTCTACTTATGCTTTTTTCCCTTCTTGATTTACAAATAACCACACATCATTGTACTACTATGCTATACAGTCTTCTATGTGATTTAAAGGAGAAAGATGATAAGAGAAAATTATTAGTAAATTTATATGAACAGACAGAACCAGCTATTAATTTTTTCCCTATAGGTTTGATTAGAGGATCAAGCAAGCTAAAGTGTGTAAAATGTCCATTACCTGGGACACAGATGTCCTCCAACAAAGTTTAAGTTTGTCGACCCTTCATTCCTTCAAATAACCTTATCACTCATGTGTACTTGTCTGTCTTTACATGGAAAAAAAATCAAGTTTATTAGAAATTTCAATAAATGAGTTTTTATATATTACAGGCCTCATCTCGAATGTCCATTTCAACAGCATTTCTAGTAACTACATGAAGTGTTAACCTTAGAGTTCTGAAGTTATAGCTCTTACGTAAGAAAAAAATGACACTCAGTAATACAGCATAGAGGTGGCTTGAAAAATGTGGAGACTTAGTATTTGTGAAACCCTGGATTCAATTGTCAGGAACCTCATCCCCCCAAAAAAGTTACGAAATGACTAAAAATAATAATAATAAATTTTTGCATAAAAATAGGTACTGCATGCCAGGATCTATACAGATCAGTGGTAGACTACTTACCAGATAAAAATAAGGCATCTGCTAAAGATCAGGGAGATTGCCATTAGACTTTGTCTCCTAGGAATGTCAGATGCCATACCTATAAAGTGTCACCAACATGACTGTCTAAACACAACAAGAGACACGCTAAAGTGGATGGAGGAAAGCCCATGAAGCTTCAACCCTATACAGGCAGCTGCAGGCAACTAAGGAATGCCAAGAGTGGGGGAAAGCACACCAACTGTCTAGGCAATACCAAATGGTGAGCCCTGAGAACATCCCTATGAGTACTATCATAACAACAGAACAGGAATACATATGTGCACACAAACGCATGCACATGTACACATGCAATAACAATTGACTAAAGAGGACATAGACTTGAATGTGACCAAGGAGGGGTATATAAAAGGGTTTGAAAGAGGAAAGAAAAGGAGGAAAATGATATAATGATATTAGAGTTTCAAAAGCAAAATAAATTTTAAAAAAGAATAAGACACAAGACTTGATTGCCAGCAATTTAAGGGGGAGGGATGAGATGTAGGGAGTATGTGTGTGTGTGTGTGTGTGTGTGTGTGTGTGTGTGAGAGAGAGAGAGAGAGAGAGAGAGAGAGAATGGTAACCAGTGGTGAACTGAGAGGAAACACGTGTGAAGTATGCATGAAAGTTATACACTGATGTTTAAGCTAGAAGATGCAATTATCTATTCTGAATAACTAAAATAATTAACTATACAATAAAGGACAAGTCCATAATACCATGCAGAAATTCTATGAAACCTAAAAATAAATGGCTGATAAAAATCTAATCATAGATATACAACTTTGCAACAATGGATACAAATCTACTTATGTATTTTAAATCAAATAATGTCATTAAGGAAAACTTCCATGAACCAACTGCAATAACTAATTTCAACATAATATATAATGGTAGTCTTAACATGCTCTTAGTTTTCTCCATGAAACAAAAATGAACTATCTTTATTAATCATGTTGATTGTTTTTTTAAAATTATTTTTATTTTTTGGAATTTCATGTAAAATATTTTGATTATTTTCACCTCCCTTTGCCCAATCCCTCTCAAATTCATCACCACCTAACTTCATTCTTTCTAAAATGAACAAAAACTAAAACACAATCAAAATAAAAAAGCACACACAAAACAATTACAGAGTCTGATTTGTGTGGGACAAATACTCTGGAATGTGGGGCCTGTCTTGGGCTGCGGTTGACATTCAGTGACATTCCCTTGAAGAGAACTGGTTTTTCTCTATCCCAGGTGCTACCAATTGTGAAGGATGAAACTCTGTGCCCTCTTTTTCTGTGCTAGAATTTTGCCTGGCTTGAGTAGGTCTCATGTACAGTCATGGTTACTGTGAGTTCATAGCTTCATATAATCTGTGGTATCTCAAAAATACTGTTTCCTTGAAGTCATCTACCACTTCTGATTCTAACCGTCTCTCTGCCCTGCTTCTGTATACATCCCCGAACTGTATACAGAGCCGTGCGAATAGACATCCCACTTAGATCTGAACATTTCACAGTCTTTTACACTCTGCACAGTGATCAGCTGTGGGTTTTTATGGTATCTGCCATCTGTTGCAAGAAGCTTCTTTGTTGAGGTTTGAACAATGCTGTTGTCTATGAGTATAGCAATATATGTCACTAGGAGTAATTCTATTGCATTTTATTTAGCAGAGTAGTGGTAGTAGGTGTTCCATTTCAGGTTCCTGTCTGAGTTTCACCTTAGTTTCTCTTTGTGATGGACTAACTTGGAAGACAAATTCTTTCTTCCACCAACCTGGTTTTGGTTAGTGTTAATCACATTAACCAAAACCAAATCGGAATCTTGTACCTGGGGAATGAGGAAGATGATGGTTTTCTGAAGAGTAATATTCTGACATGCATAAATGTTTATTGATTATAATTTAAAAAAACCATTTTATCTAAACATATAAAAATACCAAGAACAGCTTCAGATGAATAGAAAAAAATGAAGGCAATAGACCATGGGATAACCACTTAAGTACATTAGGGAGGGAAGACAGGGAGAGACAGCTAAAACTGAGAGGCAATTGAGTGATCGTATGGGAACCTAATACAGTAGAAATCTCCTAAAAATATACACATATATGAAGGCAATCTAAATGAAATAAAAAGATAATAAATGAGACAGTTCCAGTTGGCTATCTCTTGTCACCAAATGTAGCTTCTAATACAAAAACTGGACTATATCTAATTGAGTTGTTGACCAAAGGGGCCCCATGGGGAATCCCCAAACAACTCAGGCTGCTCCCCAGATTATAGGTTGCTCTCTACAAACTAGCAGCAAAGCCCCATTGCCGAAGGCAACACCTACACAACTTATTGAACATGGAGACGTTGGGTCAGTGGCTAAACAGAGCCTTCACCCTGATGCTAGAGTTTCTTTGGTACAGGAACATACTCTGCTTAGTTGCCAAAGTGAAATGCAAAATACCAAGCCAGCCCCAAATCCTTTGTCTATAATGGTGTACTGTCAGGAAGATCTGCTAAGGCAATGGTGGTATGGGAGTAGCCAACCAATAACTGATTTGACTTTAGGGCCACTCTACAAGATGGAACCTACACCTAACACTGCTTAGGTGAGTAAAGACCTGACACTAAAAAGCCCAGGAACCTATGCTAAAACCAAATAATATTGGTCTTAACAATGAAAAAAAATGTAGGGATAAAATGACTCCTAAAGATATTCTACTATACCCATAGGCCAGGCCCTTGTTCATCAATCAGAGAAGCTTCCTGTAGCAGCAGATAGAAACAAATCGAGAGACCTACAAGCAGATATTATAAAAACAAGTGAGAAGCTTTAGAACACTCAGCACTAAAAGGGATGTCCCCATCAAATCCTTGCCCTCAGAGCCCATGAAATGCAATGGAAGAGGAGATGGAAAGAGTGTAAGAGCCAAAGGGATTGGAGGACACCAGAAAACAAGACCCTCTCTATCAACATGATCATAGCCCATCTTAGCTCACAGAGGCTGAAGCAGCACGCACAGGGCTTCCAAGGATCTGCACCAGATCCTCTGCATATATAGGATGGCTTCCAGTATAGTATTTTTATGGGGTTCCTAAGTGTGCGAATAAGTGGGTCACTGATTCTTGTTCATTCTCCTGGGCTCTTTTTGTTTCTTTCCAGGTGGTTTGTTTTTTCCAACTTCAATGTAATAGTTTTTGCTTCATCTTATTAATTTGTTATATTGTCTAAAAAAAGAAGAATGAAAGAAAGAAAATCTAGCCACTAGGGTAAAAGTTAACACCTGAGCACTTATATCTGTTGGGAAAGAAAATCTGTTTTTTCCAAAATAGTGAAACTGGGTATATCAACCATGCCAGGTCAGGCCTCATGTTCAGCAGGAGTTGACCAACATATAATGGACTCCACAGTTTTTTGGTGTGTGCTTTTATTTACTCTTTTTTGGAGGTGGTATGGGGGCGGGGTTGCATTGGGTTTTTGTTTGTCTTTGAGAAAAAACTTCAGTTCAGTGGGTAGGGAGCAGGAGAGGATCTGGAAGGACTTGGAGGAAAAGAAGAATATGATCAAAATATATTTAAATTTTAAAATTGTTTAGAACAATAAGAATATAAGAAAAACATTACATTTTAGAAAAATGTAGCATTTAGAAAAATGTAGATTTAGAATTATTCATAATCCACAACACAGCAAGGCAACTCAATAAGCCAGAGAAGATCATACACAAATGAACCAGGACACAGACATTTACAGGAAGGTTCTAAGAAGTTGTGCTTATATTAGCTACTGACTGAAGATAACCCAGAAATCCCATTAACAGGAGACAGATTTTTAAAAAATTCCAGGATATTTATTCAGTGAACTATATGTTCACACAAAATAACACAATGGGTTTATACAAATAAATGTAGCCTGAGAACACCCAGAAATAAAGGTTAGTTTAGAGCGGGCAAAGCTTAGCTATCTTTTTTTTAAAGATTTATTTATTAAAAAGATATAGACTAACAGACTGGCTACACAAACAGGACCCAACATTCTGCTGCTTACAGGAAACCCATCTCAGGGAAAAAGACAGACACTACCTCAGAGTGAAAGGCTAGAAAACAATTTTCCAAGCAAATGGTCTGAAGAAACAAGCTGGAGTAGCCATTCTAATATCGAATAAAATCGACTTCCAAACCAAAGTTATCAAAAAAGACAAGGGGGGATGTTGCGGCCTACCAGCAGTTCTCAACGAATGGTTTAACTGAGATGGCAACTCGGGCTGTAAGAGAGGAACTAGACAGGCAGAAGAAAAAACGAAGCCAAGTCAAAGTCACTCTGATCAAAGCTCAATTTTATTGTTGCAACACTCAGTTATGAAGGAAGGGGGAGGGGACCCGATTACCGCCAAATAATCTCGGGATCCAGTAGTAGGGTGAGCACTTGTGTGGCTCCAAACAGCAAAACTGCACAGTCCAGCAGTGGGCGTGGCAGAACGAATGAGCAGGAAGCTCCACCCCTGAGCAAGCAGGTTTCAGGCTGGGGGAGGGGAGACTACATCTCTTCCCTGTTGTTAACAAAAATAAAAATAAAAAAGAAAAGGCTGGCCTGAGGCAAAAAATTTATCTATGCTCAATAGTTTTGCTTGAATTCTAGGGCTAAAGAAAAAACCTGTTTCCATGGGATTCCCTAACTTTTCTTATGGTAAACTGTATCTAGCTAAGACTGTCCTTTCTATCCTACTAAACAACTAAGAGAAAAGCCTTACGCAGTAGGATCTGACTTTATAATACTAATTAGTGTTGAATAGGTAACTTCCTAGTTGAATTTCAAGTAGGGCATTGGAACCCTGGCTAAGTTTGACTGAACAAATTTGAAATACACTTTATTAAGAATAACACTGAGTTGATATTCCTCCACATTTTTGGATGACAGGTGGGAAACAGGGAAACAGGGGTGACAACTGGCTCTGTAGTACAAGGCCAATTGGGTGGGAGGCAGTGAAGGGCTTGCCCTTCCAACAGTTCATACTCATCAAAGGTGAAATCCTCCAAGAGGAACTCTCAATTCTGAATATCTATGCTCCAAATGCAAGGGCAGCCACATTCATTAAAGAAACTTTAGTAAAATAAAACAAACAAACAAACAAACAAACAAAACAAAACAAAAACTCTAAGAGCCAGGCGTGGTGGCGCACGCCTTTAATCCCAGCACTCGGGAGGCAGAGACAGGTGGATCTCTGAGTTCGAGGCCAGCCTGGTCTACAAAGTGAGTTCCAGGACAGCCAGGGCTATACAGAGAAACCCTGTCTCGAAAAATCAAAAAAAAAAAAAAAAAACAAAAAAAAAAAAAAAACTTTAGTAAGGCTCAAAGCACATATTGCACCTCACACAATAATAGTGGGAGACTTCAACACACCACTTTCATCAATGGACAGATTGTGGAAACAGAAACTAAACAGGGAAACAGTGAAACTAATAGAAGTGATGAAACAAATGGACTTAACAGATATCTACAGAACATTTTATCCTAAAACAAAAGGATATACCTTCTTCTCAGCACCTCATGGTACCTTCTCCAAAACTGACCATATAACTGGTCACAAAACAGGCCTCAACAGATACAAAAATATTGAAATCGTCCCATGCATACTATCAGACCACCATGGACTAAGGCTGATCTTCAATAACAACATAAATAATGGAAAGCCAACATTCACGTGGAAAATGAACAACACTTTTCTCAATGATACCTTGGTCAAGGAAGGAATAAAGAAAGAAACTAAAGATTCTTTAGAGTTTAATGAAAATGAAGCCACCACATACCCAAACATATGGGACACTATGAAAGCATTTCTAAGAGGTAAACTCATAGCTCTGAGTGCCTCTAAAAAGAAACTAGAGAGGCCACACACTAGCAGCTTGACAAGACACCTAAAAGCTCTAGAAAAAAAGGAAGCAAATTCACCCAAGAGGAGTAGAAGGCAGGAAATAATCAAACTCAGGGGTGAAATCAACCAAGTGGAAACAAGAAGAACTATTCAAAGAATTAACCAAACGAGGAGCTGGTTCTTTGAGAAAATCAACAAGATAGATAAACCCTTAGCCAGACTCACTAGAGGGCACAGGGACAGCATCCTAATTAACAAAATCAGAAATGAAAAGGGAGACATAACAACAGATCCTGGAGAAATCCAAAACACCATCAGATCCTTCTACAAAAGGCTATACTCAACAAAACTGGAAAACCTGGACAAAATGGACAAATTTCTAGACAGATACCAGGTACCAAAGTTAAACCAGGATCAAGTTAACGATCTAAACAGTCCCATATCCCCTAAAGAAATGGAAGCAGTCATTAATAGTCTCCCAACCAAAAAAGCCGAAGACCAGATGGGTTTAGTGCAGAGTTCTACCAGACCTTCAAAGAAGATCTAATCCCAGTTCTGCACAAACTATTCCACAAAATAGAAGTAGAGGGAACTCTACCCAACTCATTCTATGAAGCCACAATTACTCTGATACCTGAACCACAGAAAGATCCAACAAAGATAGAGAACTTCAGACCAATTTCCCTTATGAATATTGATGCAAAAATACTCAATAAAATTCTCGTAACCGAATCCAAGAACACATTAAAACAATCATCCATCCTGACCAAGTAGGTTTTATTCCAGGGATGCAGGGATGGTTTAATATACGGAAATCCATCTACGTAATCCATTATATAAACAAACTCAAAGACAAAAACCACATGATGACCTCCTTAGATGCTGAGAAAGCATTTGACAAAATCCAACACGCATTCATGATAAAAGTCTTGGAAAGATCAGGAATTCAAGGCCCATACCTAAACATGATAAAAGCAATCTACAGCAAACCAGAAGCCAACATCAAAGTAAATGGTGAGAAGCTTGAAGCAATCTCACTAAAATCAGGGACTAGACAAGGCTGCCCCCACTTTCTCCCTACCTATTCAACATTGTACTTGAAGTCCTAGCCAGAGCAATTTGACAACAAAAGGAGATCAAGGGGATACAAACTGGAAAGGAAGAAGTCAAAATATCACTTTTTGCAAATGATATGATAGTATATATGAGTGACCCTAAAAATTCCACCAGAGAACTCCTAAACCTGATAAACAGCTTCGGTGAAGTAGCTGGATATAAAATTAACTCAAACAAGTCAATGACCTTTCTCTACACAAAGAATAAACAGGCTGAGAAAGAAATTAGGGAAACAACACCCTTCTCAATAGTCACAAATAATATAAAATATCTTGGCATGACTCTAACTAAGGAAGTGAAAGATCTGTATGATAAGAACTTCAAGTCCCTGAAGAAGAAATTAAAGAAGATCTCAGAAGATGGAAAGATCTCCCATGCTCATGGATTGGCAGGATCAACATTATAAAAATGGCTATCTTGCCAAAAGCAATCTACAGATTCAATGCAATCCCCATCAAAATTCCAACTCAATTCTTCAACGAATTAGAAAGAGCAATCTGCAAATTAATCTGGAATAACAAAAAACCTAGGATAGCAAAAACTCTTCTCAAGGATAAAAGAACCTCTGGTGGAATCACCATGCCTGACCTAAAGCTTTACTACAGAGCAATTGTGATAAAAACTGCATGGTACTGGTATAGTGACAGACAAGTAGACCAATGGAATAGAATTGAAGACCCAGAAATGAACCCACACACCTATGGTCACTTGATCTTTGACAAGGGAGCTAAAACCATCCAGTGGAAGAAAGACAGCATTTTCAACAAATGGTGCTGGCACAACTGGTGGTTATCATGTAGAAGAATGGGAATTGATCCATTCCTATTTCCTTGTACTAAGGTCAAATCTAAGTGGATCAAGGAGCTCCACATAAAACCAGAGACTTAAAACTTATAGAGGAGAAAGTGGGGAAAAGCCTCGAAGATATTGGCACAGGGGAAAAATTCTTGAATAGAACAGCAATGGCTTGTGCTGTAAGATCAAGAATTGACAAATGGGACGTCATGAAACTGCAAAGCTTCTGTAAGGCAAAAGACGCCGGCAATAAGACAAAAAGGCCACCAACAGATTGGGAAAGGATCTTTCCCTATCCTAAATGAGATAGAGGACTAATATTCAATATATATAAAGAACTCAAGAAGGTGGACTCCAAAAAATCAAATAACCCCATTAAAAAATGGGGCTCAGAACTGAACAAAGAATTCTCACCTGAGGAATACCGAATGGCTGAGAAACACCTGAAAAAATGTTCAGCATCCTTAATCATCAGGGAAATGCAAATGAAAACAACCCTGAGATTCCATCTCACACCAGTCAGAATGGCTAAGATCAAAAATTCAGGTGACAGCAGATGCTGGCGAGGATGTGGAGAAAGAGGAACACTCCTCCATTGTTGGTGGGATTGCAAGCTTGTACAACCACTCTGGAAATCAGTCTGGCGGTTCCGTAGAAAATTGGACATGGTACTACAGGAGGATCCCGCAATACCTCTCCTGGGCATATATCCTGAAGATGTTCCAACTAGTAAGAAAGAAACATGCTCCACTATGTTCATAGCAGCCTTATTTATAATAGCCAGAAGCTGGAAAGAACCCAGATGCCCCTCAACAGAGGAATGGATACAGAAAATGTGGTACATTTACACAATGGAGTACTACTCAGCTATTAAAAAGAATGAATTTATGAAATTCCTAGCCAAATGGTTGGACCTGGAGGACATTATCCTGAGTGAGGTAACAGAATCACAAAAGAACTCAAATGATATGTACTCACTGATAAGTGGATATTAGCCCAGAAACTTAGTATACCTGAGATATAAGATACAATTTGCAAAACACATGAAACTGAAGAAGAACGAAGACCAAAGTGTGGACACTTTGCCCCTTCTTAGAATTGGGAACAAAACACCCATGGAAGGAGTTACAGAGACAAAGTTTGGAGCTGAGACAAAAGGATGGACCATCTAGTGATTGCCATATCCAGAGATCCATCCCATGATCAGCTTCCAAAAGCTGACACCATTGCATACACTAGCAAGATTTTGCTCAAAGGACCCTGATATAGCTGTCTCTTGTGAGACTACACCAGGGCCTAGCAAACCCACAAGTGGATGTTCACAGTCAGCTATTGGATAGATCATAGGGCCCCCAATGGAGGAGCTAGAGAAAGTACCCAAGGAGCTAAAGGGATCTGCAACTCTATAGGTGGAACAACATTATGAACTAACTAGTACCCCGGAGCTCTTGACTCTAGCTGCATATGTATCAAAAGATGGCCTAGTCGGCCATCACTGGAAAGAGAGGCCCATTGGACTTGCAAACTTTATATGCCCCAATACAGGGGAAAGCCAGGGCCAAAAAGTGGGTGTGGGTGGGTAGGGGAGTGGGGGGGGGTAGGGTATGGGGGACTTTTGGGATAGCATTGAAAATGTAAATGAGGAAAATATCTAATTAAAAAACATAGGTTAAAAAAAGATTTATTTATTATTATTCATAAGTACAGTGTAGCTGTCTTCAGACTCACCAAAAGAGAGTGTCAGATCTCATTATGGGTGGTTGTAAGCTACCATGTGGTTGCTGGGATTTGAACTCAGAACTTTCGGAAGAGCAGTAAGTGCTCTTACCTGCTGAGCCATCTCACCAGATCCTTAAAGAAATATATTTTTTAAGAATCAAAAGCTTAGTTATCTAACTGAGCAATTTCGATTCAGTAAAATATAAACAAAACAATGACAAATGCAATAGTATAGGAATGCAAGTAGCTACAGCAGAGGGGAGGGGCTTCCAGCAAGCTCACAAAGTCCTATCTCTTGGTCTGCATGGTGCAACCTAAGCTTATGTTTCATAGTTATTTGCCGATATTGTATATTTATTTATACACTTTACGGAAATTATAGTTAGTATTTATAATGAGACAAAACTCTTGAGAAGCAGAAAATGTTGAGAAACTGCAAAAGAATGGAATCGTTTTTGCAGAGACAGATGATAGATATTCAGCAAATACTTTCTATAAGGTAGAATCTAAGCGAGGTATGAAGAACATGATATATAAAGGAGAGACAGATTGAATAATAATGATTGGGAGAAAAAGGTTATATAATCATAAAAGTCAATCAAATGAAATACCTGCTGTGATGCTATGAAGGCAAAGTTTTTAACACTTCCAGAGAAACTGCTGTAATCTGTTGTTAACTGTCAAGAAGTCTTTAATGAAATATAAAATTTGATCTGATGCAATGAAAATTATGAAATTAATTAATTAAAGTAAGGGCAAGGATTTCAGGCAGATGCCAAAGAACTAAAAACAAGTGTCACAGTGGCTGCTGTTATGTCTTACTTTGGTTTGGTTCTTTAAGGCTGAGTCTCATTGCTGCAGCCAAGGTTACTATAGAACTTGCTAAAGAGTCCAAGCTTACTTTGAACTGACATCTTCCTGCCACAGCCACCTAGCCCTGTTTATAGGGATCTACCACTATGTCCAGGTTTGGTGCCTTTCATAAAGAGTAGTCCATAGTGCAGCTGGAAGAGCAGAACTGAACAAATCATCAAATATTTGAAATATTATTAATAATTCCAATTCATCCAAGAGGCAGATGGAAGTCACTGAAAATATTTTGGAGAAGATTAAAAGGAGGTTAAAGCCTCTTGCTATTATTCTTCCAGAGAACCTGAGTTCTTAAGACCCATGTCAAGTGGTTCATGTCTGTCTGCTTGTACTTCTAGCTCCAGGTGACCTGATGTCATCTTCTGGTCTCTGTGAGTACCTGCACACATGGGGCATACCTACAAACACTGACACACACACACACACACACACACACACACACACACACACACACCATTTTAAAAAGAATATTTTAGATGCTATGTTAAAGAATAGTTTTTCAGATTCAAGCGTCAACAGGTGACATGAAAAGCTATTTTAGGAAACGATGAAGTCTTTCTTTTTTTTTTTTTAAGATATTTTCTTTATATACATTTCAAATGCTATCCCGAAAGTTCCTTATACCCTCCCCCAACCTGCTCCCCAGCCCACCCACTTCCACTTCCTGGCCCTGGCATTCCCCTGTACTGGGGCATATGATCTTTGCAATACCAAGGGCCTCTCCTCCCACTGATTGCCAACTAGGCCTTGCAAAGCTTCTGTAAGGCAAAAGACACTGTCAATAAGACAAAAAGGCCACCAACAGATTGGGAAAGGATCTTTACTAATCCTAAATCAGATAGGGGACTAATATCCAATATATATAAAGAACTCAAGAAGATGGACTCCAGAAAATCAAATAACCCTATTAAAAAATGGGGTACAGAACTGAACAAAGAATTCTCACCTGAGGAATACCGAATACTAAGAAGCACCTGAAAAAATGTTCAACATCCTTAATCATCAGGGAAATGCAAATCAAAACAACCCTGAGATTCCATCTCACACCAGTCAGAATGGCGAAGATCAAAAATTCAGGTGACAGCAGATGGTGGCGAGGATGTGGAGAAAGAGGAACACTCCTCCATTGTTGGTGGGATAAATTTAATTTATAAATATTACATAAAATTCATATCTTTAAGTAACAACCAATACTCAGGATGGGCTTTCTTTCTTTAGCCTTGTTTGTTATAATGCTTTCTCTAGCTTTCTTGGTGATATCACCATCTGGATGGGTAGCTTCCCCAACACTTGATCACTTTCATAACCTATGTACTAGCAAAGTCATAAATGATTTTTTTTTAGGATTTTATGTTTTTAAGTTGTGAGTGAGTGAGTGAGCGAGTGAGTATGTGTACTTTTTACCTTTCTGAAGCAGCATTCCTGTCCATGGCCATGGCTGGCATCAAACTCATCACACCTCTCAGTCTTCCGAGTGTTGCAATTACACGTGTCTCAATACCCTCTTGTTTTTCTTCTTATAAGTTACACGACAACTTACTGTTAAAGTTCACATCCTAAAGCATAATTTATATAAATTTTTTAGTCTTTGTATCTACAAAAAAGACAGTAGCTCTCAAGAGTCCACAATCTTTGATGAACTTTGAAGTGCAAATTACTTTCCTGAGGTGAGGATGTGGGAGCTTTCCTTCTGGGATGGTGATATGTTATAAAACAAGTAGGCACAATCCCTGCCCTTATGGGACTTACTTTTTAAAGAAAGCCTGATGGAAACTCACCAGCAGGGCATACGATGTAATATTAGAGAATGCTAAATGCCATGGAAGGAAGAGTTAAGCAGATACATAAATCAAACACACACTTACAACATTTCCAATATCCTTCCTTCTTCTCTTCCTCAATCCAGTTTTATGCATATCTTTACTTATGACCATTTTTATTATGTCTTATATCTTATTACTTCTCTTTTCATTTCTTTTTGTGGTATGTGCTTCTTTCTGGTTTGTCAATTCACTAAGAAGGGACTGTGCCTTTAAACATTCCTTCAGCTCCTCATTCTTGCATGTAACATTTATTTTCTAGTTGTTATTCTTCTTAAAAGAAGCTATGAAAAGTTAATTCATTCTAAAGTTTATTGAATATAAATTAAAATGCAAACAATTATCTGATTTGTAAATTATCATTTATAGGGACAGTAAATAACCAGATCACATGAAGTGCATTATCATTTCTGTTCGTGGCTAGATAACATGTCACCTGTATCAGGAAGCTAAATACTAAGGTTGACTATATTTAGAATAGTGATAAACAATATTTGTTTCCTCTTTGATCCCTAAGTATAGCTGCTGTTTGCTATATGCTTTTGATGCCAAGAACTCCCTAGCAAGAACTGAATAACAAACCAAGGTTTCATAAGGTTACGAAAATAAGTTTTAAGACTAGCACAATTGACCAGCAGACCAGCACTTGAAGCACTGAAGCCCTTGTAGAAAGCAGTAGTCTCTGCCAGAGAAGCAGGCCTACTGGAATGCTCTTCAGACAAAGTGCCTTGATATACTGCATATCCTTTCTGGACCAATCCTAGCCTCTCTAAAACTAGAGCCCATTTTACAGATAAGAAAGCTGATACCCAGAGAGGTTATGATTTGCTATGATTTGTAAAAATCATAAAAGCAATAAAAAGCAAAAAGAGGATTAGAATTCAAGGCTAAGCTCACTTGTGCAGTTAGAAGTCTTTTCACTAACACATTTTTCAAAATGAGCACCAACAAAATCTGTAGGAAGCAAAAAATTCTAAGAGGATTAAGCAAGATTCCTTACATTCTAAAATATGCAAATGGACCCATGGGCTCCTTAGGAAATGCAGGCAGGATTCCCAATGTTTGGAGTCTGCTTTGTTTGTAATTTCCCTTTTGTTTTCAGGACTTTTGTTCATGAAGCAACACAGAAAACCACTTATGAAACTTAAATCTCACTCCTTTGTCTTTAACTTATTTTTATTTCATTAAAACTCACTAAGCTTGGGCTACAGAGTCTAAAAATTAGTTTTTCAACCTTCTGAATTGATTTTGCTAATTTATTAAACAATACTCTTAATTTACAGTTAGTTATGTGCCATCTGAATTAATTAGTGAAATGTGAATGTCTTGAAATACTAGTTGCTGCATATGAATTTTTAAACATACAAGAACTATATCTGTACCAATCTAGAGACAGAACAAGGCAAAAGAGCTAAAAAAAAATCTAATGAGTCTTTATCTTCGTTCTTAAACTTAACTGTGTTTTAGTCTATTTCATGAAGGAGGCATCTGGAATCTTCATTTCTGGTAAATATATTTAAATTTAAATTTTTACTTTGACAACAGGAATATTTGATTTCAATTGCTTTAAAACAAACTGTAAAAAAAAAAATCAATAACAAAGAGGACAAAGTAGTTTGCATCTGTGATTAAAACTAGGTACAAAATGCTACTGGTTATCCAGATCTGCTGTAAACAGGTCAGTTCAAGGTCCCAGGTAAACATCTTGTTTGTGTCCTGAAGCCCTGTTTCTCCAAGCTTCTACTCTCAGTAGGGTCCTCCTACTCCAGTCTAAACACAGGGCCACTGCACCCTATCGATCTCCTTTAAATCTCCAGAATAATACATTTCAAGGCAACACAGCAGAAGTCGACTAAAGCCCTTTAATTACATCACTGCTGAAAGGAAATCATTGATCAATGGCATTGTGGGAAAATAAACTGCCCCCCAAACCAGATCAAAGTCAATAAAATAGCTGACTAGCTGCCCCATGTGGGACTTCCGCTAGATTAGTGCTCATGGACAAGCAAGAGGGGATTCTAATGCATGCTGCTTACTATCTTTTTGAAGCACTCCCTGGCAGGTGTCATGCTCTGAGCATGGTTTTTGATTACTCTAATTAAATATAATATTATCAACAGATCTTCATATTGATCCTTAAAATCCCCCAATTCTAAATGAAAAATTAAAAGCCTAGACCCAGGGCTCCAATGGGGTAGCAAGTTATTTAAATGATTTTGGACCTGTAACAACTTCCTATATTATTCTAATATTTATCAATATTAAGATACCAATTACTTTAGGTACTTTAAAAAAAAACAAATAATTTTAAAGATTGCTTTCCTTGAGGAAAATTCTTTTTAGTTTCTATGAAATTACATTCTTTCATTAAAGTCTCAATGAATAATTTTCCATATTAAGTCTTGTTAACGATGATGATGAAAACTCTCACCATTCTTTATTATGGTATTAATTAAATATGTTGCCCAATATATACAATAACACAGGGCAAAGATTTTTTTTCTTCAGGCAATTAGTTCAGAAAACTATAAAATTATTTTAATAACATAGATTTAACAATAACTTATCTGTTTTCAAATAGACAATATTTTTTAAATAATTGTAATCTATGTGCATTATAAAATATTTCCTTCTATTTGATTAGAAATAATCTTTGAAAAAATTTCAAAGCCCCGATCTTGTTTCCAAAAAGTACAAATTCAGAAAGTAAAGTATTTATAAATGTAATTTAAAATTGAGAATTACATTAATAACGTGCATTGTTCCCTTAAAGTCAACCTGAGTCTTAAGACTGCATCAATTTAGGAAAACTCAATAGTAAACCTAAACTATCAGATGCAATGGCTCGTGTATGGGTGATACTTTAGTTGCCTGATCTAGCATAAGCTAACAACCATGCCTTCTTTTTCCCATGCTACATTTCTTCTTATTCATTCCCTATTCCCTCAGGTGGCTCTCACTGCTAAAGCCCAAATGGCATCAACCTGTTGTTGAGCACTTCCATGAAAAGGCTAGCCTGCTGGCTAATTTATCAAGGGATTAAAGCCCTGAAACCACTTCAATCTGTTACTTTGTTTCCATGTAAAAGCCTTACCCAGGACAACAGTTCCTCATGTTAAAATGGAAATTCTCTTTAAAAAGAAAAAAAAAAATCAACATAGGAACTGTTTAATAAACTGCATAGCAAAAAATATTTTATACTCTGAAATGTTGTGGAATTATATTTTGTTAGTCCTCAAGTCCTACATTATTAATCATTTTTTGTTCAAAGCATTTACCATGTTGATTAAATGTTCATAAAGTTAACACAGGTAGGTGGTAATGATGGTACTGAAGTTGGTGGACAATGGAACATACAGTGATTATTTCTTTATGTGCAAAATATAGTTTCGTGTCAATATACTTTAAGTGAAAAACATGAATATCTTTCTTTTGTTCTGTTTATGTTTGATCATTTAAAAGATTAAAAATAACCATGGCGTTATTTTTCTCTAACGACTTCCTTATTCATGAATAGCATTATAATAATTAACACAAAATCTGTGCTAACTTTGGGCATTGAAAAAAATCACTATGTGATCTGAGAACAAATTGGACATACTGAAAAACATAGTGAACCTGTATTTATGTTTAGTTGAAGAATAAACAAGTACAATGCCAGAGCATACTCAGCATATCCTTGCTGCTGCCAGTAAATCTGTGTTACAAATAACGCTAGGACTGTCTGATTAAAACGGCATTGTAAATTTATGAAGAGACTTCTACTGTAATCCCAACTCTCTATTTAAATATCTTCCAAGCAAGTTGTAAACAAATGTCAAAAAATGTACTAGACAAGCCATTATTTCTCAATATTTCATTAATGTTTATTTATTTAAAATCCTAAGAAGGGAGACAAGCATGACATGAAAACCATCCACAGCTAAATTATGAATATAAATATAAATTCTATAGTTTGTAGTAAAGACCTAGAGTGGGCGTTCAGAGAAGACAAACATCACCACTCGCATCTTCACTTTCCCATCACAACTACTGTCCCTTGTACTTAGTGGTGGCAACAGCACAGATTTGCTGGAATGAAAAACAATGCCAGCAATTGATGTGTCAGTGCCAAGGGCGTAAGAGAAACTGAACGTGCTCTAAGTTAGGATCTGTGTGATATTCAGATTCAAAGTATTCCACATAAGGCCAGGACACTCAGGTCCCATTTCAATCACAATTTTATTATAGCAACAAATATGAAATTCTGATTGCCAATAAAAATACAGAATTTGATGTACTTCTGTGCAAAATTCATGGCCTTGAAAGATATTCTGCAAGCTGTCACCCCCCAAGGACCATAATGGATTTGTCTTTAAAGAAAAATGTTTACAGTAAGAATTACCAAATATATTTTATGTATGTTTTCACACTTTAAATTGAGAATCATGAACTATATTTTCAAGTTGACATTTATTGACAGAGTTCACATTAAGTAGAATTTTGAGAAGCTTCTTAATCAAGTCTTATAGTAATAAAATACATTTTAAGTATTTTCTTTCCACAAAACTAATGTGAAATTTCTTTCTTATAGTTTATATCACAGACTGTTAAACAAAAATTTTATAAGGTTCAAGTTAAATAGCCATTAAAAATGTCTCCTGATAAACTGAACACAAAGCAGAAACATTTACCATATTAATATCATTTATAAAACTTAACTTTCATTTCATTCTTTAGGGAAAGTAAACAATTTTTTATGGATTTTCATTATTTAAAAGGAGCCGAGAAAGACATCAGCTAGAAAAACAAGGTGACTTTTCATGCTAATGTCTCTAGTATGGTTTATTTCATAAGAACAGATCTCAGCAGGCATAAACTGCTAAATGTTACTTCTGGTTAAAATAAAGCTTGAGGTAAGAAGACACATTGATCACACCCTTTTTGAACTTAAAGAATTTGTGCATTTAAAAAATGTTTTAATTTAGATTGAAAAAAATAAGAATAAGCTTTCTAATGGCAAATGGGTTCTACCAAATCCCACAATTCACTCAAACCAGGCCGTTTCTATGTCTCTAAAAAAGGAAGCACAACACTAGATATAAAGCTTCAACAAACTTATTACACCCTCCTCCAGTCCATTAAAGGAAGTAATTCAATCAGTTTATAGTTTCTCAGGAAAATCTCATTCAGAGAAATTGTATTGCCAGCTATCTAAATAGTAAATGCCTATTATCCTCTCAAAATGAGCCTCTGCTTGCCAAGGGCAACCCACAGCTGTTACTGTAGAGCTCTGTCAGAGAGACAAGAAGTTAAAAAGGTTATAAAGATACCATTAATGTCATGGGACTGTCTTGTCAGGCCTCAAAAATGCTTAGTAATTGAGGGCTTTATTCAAAGTGTATTAGCACCCACATAAACCGTACAGTTAATATGATGCTTTAAGCTTTATTTTGTTACAGCCCAGAAAAATCACCTACAAACAGCTGAATACTGTAAATGTATCTGCTGGAGAGCACCACTCATTTTATCATCTGGTTCTAGCTTGAGTCTTTGAAGAAAATGTCAGTGAAATGCATACAGCTTAAAGGCAAATCTAGATGCAATGAATGAGAATATCAGAGAAAGGCACAAGTGGCAATGGCCTGGCAGTGTGCAACTGAAAGAAGCCTTGGGGAACGAGAAAGGCAAACGTTCTTTGTTTGAGTCATAGTGCCTAATTAAAGAAGAAATTGCCACACCTTTACTTATATTATTAATTAATATACAACACAACGAATAATTGTGTTCAAATAACCCACGGATCCACCTTACCCTACTACCCCTCAGCTTGATTTCTTCGTTTTTTTCTAACTCAAATTGAGTCCAATTTGTTCTGCCCATACACTCCAAACCTAGAAGGTGCCACAGCCTTCAAAGAAAACTCAATCTCCTTCCCCTAGAAGTCATCAGTTGTCCTCAAGTGGGGGTGAAGGCTCATGAACCTCTTCCCTGTCCATGTTGCTCTGTGAGTTCATAAGTAGACTGATCTTGTCATGTCTAGAAGACAGCTGTACCCACATCCTCCCCAGCCTCTTGGTCCTGTTATCCTTTTGTCTCCTTTTCAAGACCATCCTTAAACCTTGGTTGGGGGTGAGAAAAGAGATATCTCACTTATTCTCTGCCCCTTGAACAGTTGTGATAAAGCATGGTGTGACTTGAAATAAAGTCAAAGTCATTTTTCTCTGCACACTGGCCAAAGACATTGCTGCATAGGTTTCAGCTAACCTTGACATGCCTTTTATTTATACTTACTAATCACAGAGATCTTACATACCACGATTTGCCAATTGAAGAAAAAAAGTGATTAAGAAATCCCGCTTCTGGAACCCACACATTTAATTTCCTACATAATTACAGGTGCTGGTGACTATGCAGTTGTCAATTCTTCTTAGAAAGTAAAAGGACATTCAGAACTTGGTATTTCTTATTAAATTACTTAGTTCTCATGCATTTTTTTTCAAAATTATTAATTAATTTTTTCTTAGTATGTATTTTCTGCATAAAATAGGTCTTCTTATGGTATTTTCATGCATGTGTCTAGTGTACTAAAATCTGGTCTTCAACCAGACATTCTCCTTTTCTATTTAAACCCAGGATTAATCAAAGGAGCAAATGTGAGAAGCTGTTCTCTATGCCAGTGTAGGAAAACAGATCAGAGCACCAGTAAGAGCAAAGGCAGCAACAGGCAGAACGGCAGGGACTTTCCCTCATGGCTTCTTCCTCTGGACAGTGAGAGGAGACTTCAGCAGTCAAGTAACAGTGAGAGGAGACTTCAGCAGTCAAGTAACAGTGAGAGGAGACTTCAGCAGTCAAGTAACAGTGAGAGGAGACTTCAGCAGTCAAGTAACAGTGAGAGGAGACTTCAGCAGTCAAGTAACAGTGAGAGGAGACTTCAGCAGTCAGACAAGGCTACAGTATTTCTCATCTTCTAATCTATGAGACAAGGGTTATCCTGTGCCCACTTCATAGAAAGGAGAACTGAGCATCTTTCTATATTAAATTATTTTTCTAAATAAGGGCTAGGACTAAAACCATGTGACCATCTACATACATTTAAAGGTAGATTACAAGATTAGATGATTAATCCAGGCATGATGTTCTACATTTGTAATCTCTGCACTCAAGAAGAGATGGGAGTATTCAAGCTATACTGGGCTAAGTATTAGGATCCAGCTTCAAAAATGCAGAGAGGGTAGTAAATGACAGCATCTATGAAAAAAAATTAACAAATGTTTGAACACCAACCCTTTCCTAAATTTAGGAAAATTTGTACGTAATTCAAATATAGACTGTAAATATATGTATATATGTATACAAATGTGTGTATAGGCACAAGTTAATAAGTATATATAGCATTTTATTTTCAAAACTTGGCTGCTACCACCACCACCACCACCACCACCATTATCCTAAACAGTTTTCAACCAACAATGTTGAATGTAGACCGGAATCTGTCTTGGCAGAGACGTTTAATGATTTCTTGAAAACTTACCATGCACGGTGATATGGATCCTATATTTAACAACTTAGACATGACATCACCTTTAGGCTGTAATAAGTCATGGAAAGAGGGACTGCTGCTGTACATTTACAATGGGCAGAGGAGGCTTCTATGAGAAGCTGACAACCTTCATCACCATTAATCTATAGTTGGATTAACTATGCATTCCAACCCATTATAGTTGGAATAACTCTTTAGAAATCAACAGGTAGGGGTTTTTTGAGTAAATAACACATAAGGATTTTTGCCCTCATAGACTGGTTTAGTTCTGATAAAGGGAACTAGATACTACTCCATGTTTTGTACTCTTAAGACTTCTACCATGTGAAGATGCAGTGGTCCAAGTTGTTATCTTAAAAAAAAAAAAAAAAAAGAAAAGTTGTTGGGGCTGGAGAGATTGCTCAGTGGTTAAAAGCACTGACTGTTCTTCCAGAGGTCCTGAGTTCAATTCCCATCAACCACATGGTGGCTCACAACCATGTGTAATAAGATCCAATGCCCTCTTCTGGTGTTTGAAGATAGTGACAGTGTACTCACATACATATTAGTCCTCTATGTAAGATCTGGAAGAGACACACTATATTTAAACCACTGTCCATTTAATCTCTAGGTTCAACTCTCACAGGTCTTGTCCTTTTTACAGCAGTTTTAATCCTGAGCTTACCCATTCTCTAAAATTCATTATCAATTTCTACATATTACCAGCAATTTAACTTCCTTATTTCTTTGGCACCAATTCCGAATCACAAGTGAGTGATGGCTAATGTAGAATCCTTTATGTGACCCAAACATGCAAAATATTAATGTATTAAAATGTTACATTATTTTAAATACCTAACAAAAGCCAGTAGCACACTTTATTATTGAGTTAATTTATGCAAAGAAATTGGCTTTCCATTAGTATAACATTTCCATTAGCATAACACTCATAATTCTGGGTAAAAGAAAAACAACTCTAATACTTCAAATCAAAACAAGACAAAATAGTCTCCCAAAGTGCTTTAAAATCAGCATTTCTATTAATTGCTTTATTTAACAGCTGCCATTCTTTATGTTAGAACTTGATAAAATATTAAAAATTAAACTATTACTATAGTTAGAGAAATTGGTATTATTCATGTGAACAGAGAGGTTATATAATGTTAAGCATAAATTGACTTAGTGAGAGTACTCCTAGATCATACTTCTCCTAAGTTTAATATTTTACATGTATGGTGTCTATATTAAGACACCATGGTTACTTTTTCTTTCTTTATGTCTGGCTTAATGTAGCCACAGAACTATGTTGCGGAGGAGAACCCTGAATCACAGCCTCCTGGCTCTGTGTCCTGAGTGCTAGAATTACTGACACATATACTATATCCACTGTACGTGGTGCTTGGGACTGATTAGGGCTTTGTGTGTGCTGGGCAAGCCCTTTATGAACTGAGCTACACCCCCAGCCTCACAACGGTTAACTCTAATAGGAGAATGTAGAAGAGATCCTGACTGAATCAAAATTATCCTCCTAGACTGTAGTGTAAGTCTTTCACTTGCTCCTTTGTAAGGAGAACAAGCAATTGGTCTCATTACTTGACAAATATGAAATCAGAGTATAAAACAACAACATACAGAGTACCCCGTAACTTGTTTTAGGTCTTGGGCAGGATTAGACATTACTTAAATGTCTTTCTGATATTTTCATTCTGAAGTTAAAAAAAATCTACCACAGTATTATTTGCTTTTATAATTGTCAGGTATTAACTTATTATTAGGGTCTAGTGTACCTCTATCAGTAAAAGTGGGGAAGTGGTAGCCTTTTCAGAATTAAGGATTAAAAAGACTTATTTTTAAATGTGTTTCACATTACAAATGGCCTCTTTCTGAAATTCATAAATAACCTCTTTTTCAGTTACACACACACACACACACACACACACACACACAGGCACACACGAACACATGCAATCACACACTTATATACCCCTACCTGCTTAGTTTATGTAGTATTATAATCATGTACATGTTTCCAGAGCTGACCACTTGATAGTACATAACTTACCAGTTAGTAGTATGTATTTTTGTATACTGACTCAAAGTTAGGGTGTTTTGGTTTCCTCATTCTTATATCCTAAACCTACAAATTCTTATCATTAGATGTATTATAGCAGTAGTAAGAATGAGCAAAACGAATTTCCTATAGAGGTGGACGATAAGTAAATTCCTATTGCTGAAAACAACATCCAAATTGGACATGGAACTCAGAGGATCTGAACTAGAACTGGCCTGAGGAACTTCTTGAGGAATGGCTGTCACAGTACCAGAAGGTGCAATGTAAGCAGCTGAAGGAAGGAAACCACCAATAGTGCTATCCACCTGTGATGCCCCTGAACCAAAACAATGACCAGTATAACCAGATAACCCTAAGGGTACAGTAGTGGTGCTCATATCCTGGTAGTAACCAACAGCTGTCCAACTGAACTTAATGCCTGTCTGCTCAGTAGAAGGGAAGCCAGGCCTGGTACTGAAAATCTAGCCAATAATCTCTCATGGACCAAAGAGAAGAACTACTACTGCCACTTTATTAAACCAGCATAATTTCTAACTGCATTCTATATAGTTATCCTTAGACCCATAGAGAGTGTAGCCTTCATTCTTCATTTAAAAAGCTTCTTTTGCCAGGTGGTGGTGGCGCACGCCTTTAGTCCCAGCACTTGGGAGGCAGAGGCAGGCAGATTTCTGAGTTCAAGGCCAGCTTGGTCTACAAAGTGAGTTCCAGGACAGCCAGGGCTATACAGAGAAACTCTGTCTCAAAAAACAAAAAACCAAAAACCAACCCCCCACCCCCCCAAAAAAAAACCTTCTTTGGCTACAGACTAAATCATTGCAAAAAACAACTGGTCAAAATGTAGAGAAAAGTGATTTTAGGATCTTCCCAGGGGATACAACTGTGACACAACTGCTATACCTAAGGCTCAGGGAACATCACAGACGAGGAGATGAAATCTGATGAGAAGTTGTGTCTTCTAGAAATGACAGGCAAGTACCCAAGATACCTCAACAATATGGCTACCTAAACAAGGCCTGAATAAGGAAAACACCAATAGACATGCTAAATATAAATAGAAGGAGGAAGTCTCATAACACCTACCCCTAGACAAGTAACTAAAGGCACTGAGTGTAGTCCTTCCTGGGGATGAGCCCCCTAAAAATTAACCATGTGTCCAGTTCTAAAATCATATTCATACAAGCAACAGCAAGTAAACTCGGCAGGCTCTATTTGTGTGTGTGGTCATGAATTTGAGAGGCAGCACTGTGAGGCTATGAATGGGGTGGGAGAGAAGAAAGGGAAGAGATAAATGATGTAGTTTTATTTTAATTTAGAAAAATAAGAGGGCCTGGAGAGATTAAGTGGTTAAGAGGACTGGCTACTCTTCCAGGGGTTCTGAGTTCAATTCCCAGCAACTACATGGCAACTCATTGCCATCTGTAATGGGATCTGATGCCCTCTTTTGGCACACAGATGTACATGCAGATAAAAAACTTAGGTAGACTTAAAATAACTCATTTTAAAAAATTAAGAATATTTCTATTGAGCCCATTTGGGCACCATTTTCTTTCAGAGATTATCCTAAGAATGTCCGAGGCTAGGAGAGAGATGGGCTTACTTAGGGAAAGTAGTAAAACCCATCCTAGAGATGCCTCAGGAAGCTCATCATAAAATACAATGAATGATAGAGACATTAGAAACATTTTTTCAGTTCTGGATCCTAGAAGCCTACAGTCAACATATCAGTGTGGTTGGTTTGCATTAGGGTGTTCTTCATGGCTGGTAGTATGGAGTGTGTTGGTGTGGGGTGGAGGGGGTGGCAAATGTACATAATCACACCAGGAAGACCTCACCACCATGACCTTAGAGAAAACTAATTATCTCCCAAAGTCTCCATCTCTAAATCCCAGTTTTGTTTTCAGATTTTAGAACATCAGCAGATGCATTTGGTGGGAAACCATCCAGTTTACAGTGGCACAGGACGCTGTGAAACATGGTAATTGACCTTCCCCGGCCCTGTCCACTTAGCTTTCCCCAATATTGCATGTTTAAAACTCCCATTCTTTTTTTTTTTCCTGCAGAGTTGAATTCATTCCCTTAGGACCTGACATGACTTGCACCTTGCTCTATACTGATTACAGACACACAGTCAGTACTCAGAATGATAGTTCATTTCCCTCCTCCCCTTCAGCATTTCTTAGCTGCTTCATACTACTTTGCCATAGTCACTCTCTGCCTTCCCTTTAGCAGGGATGTAGTCTTGGAATACTTAGCTGTTCTGAATTATTTCTTTATAGCTGAGCAACTACCTTGACACTGTAATTGATTCAAACTGAACAGAAACAAATTTCTGTGCATGGATCTAAAAGCCATATCCAAATATTTCAGAAAACATATTTAGCAATCTGATAAACACATAAGCTTTGGAGTCACTCTGCCTAAACCTTTGGGAAGTATATGTCTCTTATTTTTTTTAAATATTTTTAGACCATGTCATACACAGAGGAAATGTGTTAGAACAACTTGTTAGAGTTGTTCAGCTAAACTTTTCCATTAAAAACCCACTTCAAATGGGAACAAATGCGTGAGAGAAGAAAGTAGAGGAGGAGAAATGAGGACGGGACATAAGAATGCATACATATGAAAGTGCCACAGCACATCGTATTGCTTTGTATCTTAATTTGAAAACAAAACAAAATAAAACAAACAAAAAACCAGGCTGTGAAAGTAGAAATGTGGTTCTAATGCTGCAAACAGATACATAAAGAGGGTTTTGTTTTATTGGTGAACATAAACACTATAAACAATTTCAAAAGAAATATTTAAAATTACCAAATTAAAGTTTAAATGGGCCAAGAAGCGGGAGTGGGTGGGTAGGGGATCAGGGTGGGGAGAGGGTATAGGGGACTTTCAGGATAGCATTTGAAATGTAAAAGAAGAAAATATCTAATAAAAAATTGGAAAAAATTCAAATATTGTTGTTTTCTTAAAGTTATTAATATCAAATTCTAGGTTAAAAGTCTTTTAAGTTTAATATCCTGAAAGGAAAGGATGACGTCCACAAAAGTCAAAAGATGTATGGCCATATTTAAAGCCACCTTTTCTAAGTTATATACTAAATCCCTTTTAAAATATATACTTGAAATATATACTTGAAAAAATTACCCACTCAACACCATAAAATCATCCCTAAATCTAATGGCACATAAATGCATTTCATCAGAAATGAAATTCTTCAATGACTGTTAAAATGAGAATCAAAAAATTATTATAATCTAGTTGTCTGGCTTGCAGCGAGCATTAATCAGAAGTCATAATAAATCCACATGCTTCCTCAGACAACACATTAGTCAAACCATTTTCTATGATGACGACATTGACTAATGGGCTCTGAGTTAGAAGGGTCAATCATAAACTCATCAAATGCTTCATTTAATTTCTTAATTTGGACAAACACAATTTGTTTATGGGAAAGATATCAGGTGTTCGTGAGTGAATAATGGCTCTGAAACCAAACTCCATTAATCAGCTCCTGATTACAAATGACTTAGAGATTGTTTATTCTAATTTCATTCATTTGGATCAACAAAGAAAACACGAGCAAATGAAACCATTTGGAAAAAATGGCACACTTATTTCCCCATATTTAATAAGGCAATGATAAATATTCTTTCAGTAACTATATCAAAAGAACTTTATTACTTAGATTGATACTACCATTTTTAGAAGCTATTGTTAATGCATAGGATTTGTAAAGATATCAGGTGAGAAAATATAAAATACAAAATATTATTACAAAAGGTTTAAAGGTGGAAATTCTTTGTTCATTATACTTATTTAAGCTCTTTTTATTTTTTTGAGCTCTTGTTTCTTCAGGCAGAGGCAGACAATCCTTTCTTCCTCTGCACTTTTAAAAAGAAACACTTTGTACTTAGTATAGCATCTGATAAAGTCAAGCTTAAAAACTAGATTACCATCAAGGTACTGTGCACCTTATACTCACCTGCACAACTGTCTCACACTATAAGCCCCAAAGAGGCAAGAACAATATCCAAAGAACTGCAACTAGCCCACTGTCTGGAATGGACATTAGCACAATTATTTTTCTTCAAATAAATTCTATTGGAATGATGCCATCCTGTAAAATTCTAAGAAAATAATGAAAATTATAGCAAATTTGGAGTGCTATATATTATTATTTGAAAACTTATGTAAGAAAAAAAGCAAATTTCATTGAAATTGCTCAGAGACCAGCTCTCCCTCCACTTTTCTATTAACACTAAGCAGCAATAGGGAAACTGCTGAGCTATCTACCAGTAACTACTGCTGTGTCCCAGCAATCAACTGTTCTCAGAAGGTTCAACTGTTAGAGCAGATGTCTTCGATACCTCTTACAATGACCTAAAATTTCTTTCTTCCTTTGCTGTCCCAGCCTAAAAAAGGTAAAGGCTCCAACTGTTTCAAAGGCCAGGCAGGAATCTTAATTGAAATTAAGATGGATCTTAAACTATCTAAGTAATTTGGATAGCCAGGTAATAGAAATACATTTAATAATCCTTAGATCAAAGAACAACTCTTAGCTTTTAAGTTTTAATATTTAAAGATACATTTTATACTATTATAGTTACCAATGACAGTGACAATGGGCGAAACAATTTGAAAAATGGGATTTGTCATTTGAAACACTTGAGAATTTGTGCTGTACAAAAGTAGGTAAAATTATTAACCTTGACAGGACTTTCAAAGAATATTCTTGCCTTCCTATATGACTGTTATCTAACAGAATTATAAATTGTACACAGTAGAAATATGCCAAGAAGTGGTATAGCTGGATCATCAGTAGAACTATTTCCAATTTTCTGAGGAACCGCCAGACTGATTTCCAGAGTGGTTGTTCCAGTTTGCAATCCCACCAACAATGGAGGAGTGTTCCTCTTTCTCCACATCCTCACCAGCATCTGCTGTCACCTGAATTTTTGTTCTTAGCCATTCTGACTGGTGTGAGGTGGAATCTCAGAGTCATTTTGATTTACATTTCCCTGATGGCTAAGAACTCTGAATATTTTTTAAGCGCTTCTCAGCCACTGGAGATTCCTTGATTGAGAATTTTGTTTAACTCTGTATCCCATTTTGGTTTTTTGTTGTTGTTGTTGTTAACTTGAAGTCTTTATATATTCTGGATATTAGACCTCTAACAAATGTAGGGTTAGTGAAGATTTTTTTCCCCAATCTGTAGGTTGCTGATTTGCCCTATTAACAGTTTTCTTTGCCTTAGAAAAGTTTATCAGTTTCATGAGGTCCCATTTATTAATTGTTGAGCCATTAGTGTTCTGTTCAGGAAATTTCCCCTGTACCAATGAGTTCAAGGCTCTTCCCCACTTTCTCTTCTATTAGATTCTGGTTTTATGTGGAGGTCCTTGATCCACTTGGGCTTGAGCTTGGTGCAAGGGGATTAATATGGATTTATTTTCATTTTTTTACTGCAGACTACTCAAGGACACATGCTCCACTATGTTCATAGCAGCCTTATTTGTAATAGCCAGAAGCTAGAAACACCCAGATGTTCCTCATCTGAAGAATGGATACAGAAAATGTAGTTCATTTATACAACAAAATACTATTCAGCTATTAAAAATGAGGAAATCATGAAATTGCAGGCAAATGGATGGAACTAGAAAATATCATCCTGAGTGAGGTAACACAGACTCAAAAGGAAATGCATGGTATGTACTCACTGATAAGTGGATATTATTCAAAAATACAGAATATCTAGGATATAACCCACAGACCGTAAGACGTTTAACAAGCAAGAAGGCCCAAGTGAAGATGCTTCAATCTCACTTAGAAGGGGGAACAAAATCATCATGGAAGGCAGAGGGAGGGAGCGACCTGGGTAGGAGGGGAGAGTAGGAGGGGAAAAGAACAGGATCAGGTTTTGGGGGGTGGGGGGGGGGTCGGGAAACAGGAAAGGAGCCCAGAGGGCCAGGAGAAGGAATGGAAATATGTGGCCTCTGGTGGTGGAATGTGGTGGGGATCCTTATAAAGTCCCAGAGACCTGGGAGGTGAGAGATTCTCAGGACTCAATGGGGGTGACCTTAGCCAAAGTGCCCAACATTGGGAAGAGGGAACATGAGCGTCCAACTCCAGCAGATTGACAGGGCCTCAAGTGGAGGGACAGGGTTACCAACCCACAGTCAAAATTTATCACCCAGAATTGTTCCTGTCTAAAGGAACTGTAGGGACAAAAATGGAGAAGAGACTGAAGGAATAGCAGTCCAGTGACTGGCCTAACTTGGGATCTATCTTCTGGGAGATGGGGGCGGGGGTTGGGGGTAGGGGGACAAGACTTGACACTATTACTGATGCTATGATGTGCTTATGGACAGGAGCCTAGCATGGCTGTACTCTGAGAGGTACTACCAACAGCTGACTGAGACAGTTGCAGACACTTACACCCAACCATTGGACTGAAGATGGGGACCTCTATGGTTGAATTAGGGGAAAGATTTCAGAACCTGAAGGGGAGGGTGATCCCATAGGAATATCAGCAGTCTCAACTAACCTGGATCCATGGGAGTTCCCAGAGACTGAGCCACCAATCAGGCAGAATACAGGGGCTGGTCCAACCCTTCCCTTCAAACCTTACCCCCTTGCACACACATAGTTTAGGATTGCCTGGTCTGGCCTCAGTGGGAGAAGGTGTGCCTAATCCTGGAGAGAGTTAAGGCCCCAGAGAAGGGGATGCCTGGTGGATGCAGTGTGGGGCGGAGTACCCTCTCACAGTCAAGGGGGAGGAAGAGTGGAGTGAGCAACTGTGGAAGAGGGGCCAGGAGGGGGAAAGTGGCCAGAATGTAAATAAATAAAATAATTTTAAAAATAGGAAGATATAAAGCCCAGCACTGTGTGGCATAAGCCTTTAAACTCAGCACTTGGGAGGCAGTGCCAGAAAGATCTCTGAGTTAAGGCCAGCCTGACCTACAAAGTTAGTCCAAGGACAGCCAGGACCACATAAAGAAACCTGTCTTGAAAAACCAAAGAGAGGAGTTGGGGCAGGAGAGAGATTTATTTTTAAAAAGAAATATTTGATTGTATTCTTACATGCAAACGTTCATTTATTCAGTCAACAATGTTCTGATAAGTTCCACTTACATTTCAAGGTCTCTTTGCATTTTCACAATATCTTCCCAAGGACAATAATAACAATACACAAATAGGATTTTAAAAACAATTCTGGGCTGAGCAGTGGTGGTGCACACCTTTAATCCCAGCACTTGGGAGGTAGAGGCAGGTAGATTTCTGACTTCAAGGACAGCCTGATCTACAGAGTGAGTTCCAGGACAGTCAGAGCTACACAGAGAAACCCTGTCTCGAAAAATCAAAAATAAATAAATAAATAAATAAATAGATAATAAATAAATAAAAACAATTCTATAATGTTAAGAGCCTTATCAAAATCTCAGAATTACCATCTTCTTATATAAAACCAATGATTATTTCAAGCTTTAATGAACACATTTAATGGTGGGAATGAACATATGGAATAATTTAGAACCAACAGCAAATGGAGCCAGATATGGTAGTACACATTTGAAATCTCAGCGCTCACAAGGTTAAGGAAGAGCAATGCCAACCTAGCCAGCTTGGCTTAAAAGGCTTACATGAAAAGTATTACTGTCACATGAAGAATTAACCGGAATTTGTCTAGCTTAACATACTCTTTTACAAAGGTGTCAGAACTTAAGACATATAGCATCTAATTAAAAAGTATTAAAAGTAAACTTATCTTTAAATTCAAAACTGAAATGACTTTTTATAAACAAAAGTGCTATATGATTGGCATACTAACAAAAACCTTTCTGAAAATAGGCATATCAGATAACATTTGTTTCAAGTTGACTTCAAGCAGGCATGGCTAACTCTTTGTCACTGTGGCAACTCTGTCATCTACATAGCTCTAGAATAACATAATCAAGCTTTGCATGCATGCACACCCACACACACCAGAACAGACAAAAAAACCTATGAAAAAAAATCCTACATTTTATATAAGTTTATGACTTTTGTGAAGCCACATTTATAGCTGTCCCGGTGTGAGGTGGACATACCAGCTCACTGAATTAAATATATTAAGGGACTATAAAAGAGGAAAGAAAAGCTGTTTTGTGTGCCTTTGCATGTATAAATTTCTCAAGGTCTAGTGACGTCTGTATTTCCTATGTTTCCATGTCCATGTCCATGTTAGGAAGTTGGGAAACTGCAGGTCGGGATTACCCAAGCAGCGCTTCCCTTCCCTTCCCGCTCTAGAGAGGAAGACTGAGAAGGCGCGGAGGCGCTTCCCAGACTTGCATCTCCCGCCACTCCCTACCATCACTTTTTACATCTGTTTCTATGAGAACCTATATAGCTATAAATTCTAAATTAAAAAGTATTTCTATAGGAGGAAAAAAAACCTTTCAGTGATTTAGAATATACTATGGGTTGCTCTATATACAGAGAAGTTGTAACTATGAGTTCTCTCTGATATCACAGCCAAAGAAAGTACCCAATCCATTGGCCTACTGTGGCAAACAACTGTTTTCCCTGTATTCCCTGAATAGTAAGCATCCATTACTGAAGCTTTCCATAATGAAGACGGCATAGGAACACTTATATGAATGCAGGAATGTAAACAGAAGTGTTCTATTGTAAGCTGCATCTTTAACACTCCCGTGTTAAAGAGTACTCTAAACAGGAAACACTAATAATGAAGAAATTATTATATGCATTCATATGTTTCATATAAAAAGTGAAATCCATAACTACTTGTTAAATTTTTAAAAGATTTACTCATTTTTATTTTTTGTATGAGTGTTTCCCCTGCATGTATGTATATTGACTATGGGCATGCCTTGTTCCTTTCTGGGCCAGAAGAGTATATCAGATGTGGCACTGGAGTTAGAAAACGTCATGAGCTAACACAAAGGTTTTGGGAACCAAACTGTGGGCCCTCTGTAAAGCAAGTGGTCCTAGCCACTGAGCCAATTCTTTTGCTTCCAAACTACTCTAAATTCCAGATCAGGATTTAACTTCAGTGGTCTGTCAGTAGCATTTACATATGCTACCAGTAATTTACTCATTTACTGAGTATCAGTAAACCAAGAATTCTATTGTTTAAGTTATCGAGAACCAGGGCTGGAGAGATGGCTCAGCGGTTAAAAGCACTGGCTGCTCTTCCAGAGGTCCTGAGTTCAATTCCTAGCAACCACATGGTGGCTCATAACCATCTGTAATGGGATCTAATGCCCTCTTCTGGTGTGTCTGAGGACAGCTAAAGTGTACTCATATAAATAAAGTAAATAAATTTTAGAAAAAACAAAAGTAAACATGGACTAGAAACTGATATATCTCAGAGAGAACCAGGCACAGAAATGTCTGTAACAGTATAATTGCTATTAAGTACAAGATGTGATAAATATAACGTGTAATGTTGACTTAATCATTGTGATATTGCTTAATTATATGCAATATATTATATATTAATATACAGGGTCATTATCATATAATCATCATATAGTATAAAATTTTAGAAATATGCATATTGTTATATAATATATAGAGGTGAAACAAAATTTTACAGAGTAGGATGAGGCAATATATCAAAGTAAGTACATTATATTCAAGAGGTGTTACTCCTAAAAGTAAAAGACTTTAGCAATACCGATTTAGCTGATTTTTTTTTTACATTTATTTTGTGTAATTACAGTAACACAAAGCAGATTAGTGGTGGCTAAGGTTGAGATTAAGGAAGAGAAAATTGACTTCCAAAGGAGTAAAGGGCCTTTCTGGAGTACGTAGATTGGAGTTACACCACTATACACATTTGTCAAGTTTCATCAGGGAAGGTTTATTACGTTCAGAACAAACCTTTCCTGTACTGCATAACCAGAGCACAATCAGAAAAGGAAGACAGGGTAGATAGAATGTTTTAAGCTCTGTCAATTTTGCTACTCAGAGACCACAAACACTATCTGCTCCGTATACATCATCAATATAAATACTCTTTTATTTTCTTTCCTTTCTTGACCCACCTCAGATTTATTTATTTAATGTATGTGAATATACTGTAGCTGTCTTCAGACATACCAGAAGAGGGCATCAGATCCCATTACAGATGGTTGTGAACCACCATGTGGTTGCTGGGAATTGAACTCAGGACCTCTAGAAGAGCACTCAGTTCACTTAACCACTGAGCCATCCCACCAGCCCCCAAATACTAACTCTTACTTAATACTAAAAGAGAATAAAATTACATATTTAGTTCATGACTTTTTCTTTTAATTCTAAAATATATCTAAACTATATTAATATTTCTATTTTTAATAGTGGTTAGACAAATAACACACACTACAGTTTTCCTAGTTAGGAGAAAACAAAGTTCTGAGTATGCAATGTTTATCATACATTCTACAAACACCAGTAAAACTTAGTGCTCTTACTAACTAAATGTTATGTACTTTCTAATTATCTTAAATAACATTTTAAAAACTATAAAAACCGAACAAAATCCTACTTTGTTGAATTGCAAGACAGGAGAGGAGAGGAAGGGAAAATAATGTAACAAAGTACTCAGAAAAATTCTAAAAAATATATACAGAATTACTGCTAAGAGCATGAATACTGTATCAGCTGAGAGAGACGGGGGGGGGGGGGGCGGCTCTTTGTTGCCTTCAACTTTTCCTAAATTTAGGGAAAGATGTTATACTCAAACACCAAAAGGATGCTCTATTTAAACAGTTTCATGATGGTGCTGGTGGTGGTGGTACTGGTTAAAAAAAAAGACTAAACTGTAATGAGTGATCCTATTTGTTCCACCAGAATAAAATCATACAATCCACGTATGTGGTCTTTACTGCCACATCTGTCATGAGCCAGTCTTATATCATGCAATGCAAACTGCTGAGGACTTGGTCACTAGATGAGACAGCAAAGTAGTCACCATTTGATTTTTCTTTCAAAAGAAAATTTCTTTCTTTCTTTCTTTCTTTCTTTCTTTCTTTCTTTCTTTCTTTCTTTTTTGTAGGATGAGAGGTGACAGTTCTTATAAGTATGCACTTAGGATTTCTAAGCTCTTTATAATCTAGTCTTAATATTATTTCATTGATTAAGAAAAAAACTTAGTAAAATTACATTAAACAAAAGAGAAAGTAGATTTTCATTCATTATTTTCTTAAAACTCAACCACTTTGTTTCAACACAGGCACAGGTACACGTAGGAACCAATTATAAAAATACTTAAAACATAGAAAAATGAATATTAAGTAATGACAATATAGAAAATTCTCAATAAATGCAACTCATTATTTTCAAGACTTTATGGATCAGATTTTCATTAAGCACTTTATAAAATAATTTGATATTCCCCTCCAAAGCTCTGAATACTATAATAAAACTTTTACTTAATGTAAAATATTCAGAATAATAAATGTTTTATTTATTTATTTATTTATTTATTTATTTATTTTACTCATCTAAAATCCTCATGATTACTTTGGTGAACTTTTTTTTTACACAATGTTATTTTACTTTTAAGGAAAAAAAAAGACCCATAGTTCTACTTAAAAGAAAAGACTGACTAGTGATACACAATTTTTAATGATTTAAAATTTAAAGATATTGAAAGGTAATCAATTCTACAAAACTACTTATACAATTCTACATTAAATTATCCCACATAAATTATTTGGGATGATTCTAAACCCACTAAAAATGATCTGCACATTTGCGTACATTTGATGTATAAACAGCCATCAAAATCTTACACACTTGTCAGTCTTTCAGTAATGAAGTCAGGGAAAATAAATTCACAGACACCCAAGTGAATTGGCACTGTAAGTGACAGAAGCCCTTCCAAATCCTCTGTTTACACTGGGGATTAGTGAAGTAGATTTTGAGCTGCACAGAGAACAGTCCATGGTCAAGGGAACCTGCTCCCTGGCAGCCCCGGGGCATAAGGACAAAGCCTGGTCCTGGTAGGAAGTGACCCATAAACATATTCCTACCAAGGATTTATACAAAGCCAGTCTGCCTCACAGAAACTCCATATGACCATTAACTGGCCTGCAAGGCCTGCCAGGAGGCCTAATTACAGGTCTACAGAGCCCAATAACAAAAGCTGAAGGGCTTTAGCCTAGGGATGATCTGCTTTCTACTGACTTGATAGAGTCCATATAGAGGACCCCAAAGAAAGAGCTTTAGCTTTAAAACTCTCCCCAGAGACCGAGCATTGTACTCGAATCTAGAAGGCCCACATGCAACATACTTCAGTTAGGCTTAAGCATACCACCCTCTCAAAATTAACATTCAACTACTGTCTGCTTAACATCTGCTCAAACATGGCAGGTTGCTCTGATATTGTTAGACTCTCACTGATAGCTTTCTTCTTACTAAGTATGATTAGACAGAAATTATAGCTATTCCAATATAAATATGCAACAAATGCTAAAATAAATAACATACCTTTTAAAAACAAGTTACTTCATGAGTTCCCTTAGAAAACAATAGGTTTATCTTTTTGGAGTAACAAAAGACAAACAACAGATCCATTGTTGGAAACAAACATAACATTATCATTTTGATTTTGCATTAAAGCTGTTTAACTTTATGTAGAATATTGAACCTGGCAAAAACAATATTGGTGAAAAAGTTTTGACAAATGCCTAAGTAAACTAAACTATTTGATGTTTCACTTAATGTTTTTTATTATTGGTAATATTTAGCAGTTCAAGTCTGAGGAAGACATGTAACTCAGCTTCTCTTCAGCAACTTCATAAAGTCACTCAGGCAATATCATAGAGAAGAGCTGGTGAATTTCCCAGCTAAGATTTCTATAATGCTCAGTTTTGTATAGGTTAGGGATGCTAAAGACTCCGTTATGTAATTTATTTTGGTTTCCTAACATCTCTGGAACGTTACATTGTTATTTTCACTTTATGAATGAACAACTAGCATTCAGCAGGCATTAGCAATGTCCCTGTAGGTTTTTCTGCAGCCAAAAGCAATACCTTAGTCTCCTAGCTACAGAACTAAACACCATGCTACAATGCTTTGCACACCAAATTGCTGCCATTTACTGGAACAGTGTTGGCCAGATTACAGTACTTTATAGGTAGTAACCTAAACTCCATAACAAGTAAAGGCTATGAAGTAGAATGACTTGCCCAAGCACAAGGTATGGTAATGGTTGAACCAGCTACAGTCTAGACTACTGGGATGCCCTGAAAGAGACAGCACAGAGAAAGAAAAAAAAATCTACAAACCACTGATATGAAGTCTGACTGAACTTTTTTGTCATTTGCTCTACATGAGAATGGGGGGAATGTCCTCACATGAAACCTTTGTCAAAACAAATCATCCTACTTCAGGGTCATCACCTATGGAGCAAGTTTCTCTCATGGCTTTAAAATGGTAAAGCAGAGTGGATTTTTATGGCCCCAAAAGCAATAACCTTATCAATTATCTTCATTTGTAATTCTTGGAATCATAAGTATTTAATGCTAGACTGAAATGAAGTGCTGGAACCCCTAAGATCACAAGTCTTTGTGAAGGGAAGGATCAGGATTGGTTTCAGAGCACCTAATGGGAACTGAGGGATGCAGATCTCAATTTAATATGCTGCAGAGGAAGGGAGCCATTTATGGTATATTGCTAAGCAAGACTAATCACATGGATTATAATGTGTATCTATATGCAACTAACCTGTGTTTAACATTTAACCAACTTCCATATCTGGAGGGGCCACTGAAATGCATGCACCAGATTTAGAACAGGAAACTAATGACTTTATATTAACCCAGGCTTTTCAAAGTTATACAGTTAGATACTATGAATGTTCCACGTAGTTAAGGAAAAATTGCTTTTTCACAAGTTGAACTTTAATTCTTCTGCATTATCAAGCAAAAACACTTCAGAATCTAAGGCAAATCTGAAGCTAGAACTTACTGTAATGTAAGTCAAAGAAAATAAAATGTGTGTTTGGTAACATTCTCTGTTACTCTTCTTCCTGGTCACCAATGCTCAAGCATTGAGACTCCAGGGAGGAAAAGCTCAAAAGTCAGAAATCATTACGTTTGTCTCCTAATTCTGTTACTATTCAGATACGCAAGTTTCCATACTTGTGAAATGGAGCTGATTACCTCACTATTTACTGATAAGCCATGGAATAAAGGATTTATGAAAGTACTTTGAAAACTATAGATTCAATTCAAAGTGTCCTAGACATTATTTAGATGATGAAGTATTATTACAAATAGATTCTAAGGTAAGTTGCTCTACCAAACATGAAATAAAAGAAATTTCTACTTTTCTTCATGACATTGGAAGTATAATTTAAGATCCATGAACCAATAATTACAGTAGAAGTAAAGCTATTATCTGAGCTGAGCATGGTAGCTTACAATGGTAATACCAGTCCCCAGGGGGCTGAGGAAGGAAAGCCATGGTTATGTGAAAAGACCCAGAAGAGCGGGGGGAAGAATCAGGTGTGGGAGGAGACAGGGGAGATGTACAGAGGGTCAGGAAATTGAACAGGTGTAGTAGCAGTGGCGGATAGGGAACTGGGGATAACCAACAGAAAGTCCCAGACGCCAGGAAAGCAAGCTGGCAAGAGGCTCCCAGGAACCAATGGGAATGATATTAGCTGAAATACCCAACCAAGGGGAGAGAGAACCTATAGAGACCATATCCAGAGGTTAAGCATGGCTCCCAGTTGAGGGATGGGACTACTCACTCTTCTCAAAATTTTAACCCAGAATTGCTCCTATGTAAAGGAAATACAGGGATAAAGAGTGGAGCAGAGATCAAAGGAAAGGCCATCCAGAGACTGCCCCACCTAGAGTTCTATCCCATATGCAGCCACCAAACTCAGACACTATTGCAGATGATAAGAAGTGCTTGCTGACAGGAGTCTGATATAGCTGTGTTCTGAGAGGCTCTGCCATGGCTCCAGCTGCATATGTAGCAGAGGATTGCCTTGTCTGGCATCAATGGGAGAGGCCCTTGGCTCTGTGAAGGCTTGATGTATGAGCAGAGGTGTGCTAGGGCGATGAGGTGTGACTTTGTGGGTAGGTGGGTGAGCATGCTCATAGACGCAGGGGGAGAGGGAGAGATAGGGGGGTTTTGGAGGGGAAATCGGGAAGGGGGATAACATTCAAAATGTAAATAAACAAAATAACCAATAAAAACTGAGAAAGGAAATTAAAGAGGCATGGAAGGCAATTATACTCCTCCTCATACTGGGGAAAAACAATTGTCATTTGAAGAATTCTTTAGGCTCATGAAAATACTTAGTATAAAATGAGTTGCTTTTTTTCTTTCTGGGAGGTAGATGTGAAACAAACAGATAATACTGGGATGATGCTATCACATCGAATAGTAGAAGCAAGAGCGACAAAGTCAAGTGCTTAGGTAAAACTTATCTTCCTTCCTCGTGTTTTGATAATCAGACTACTTTGTAATTTTCTGTTATGTATTAACTTAAAGTTTATATTTATAAAGTCATATATCATAGTCATCTCAAAAATTTTGGACTGTCACAAAATTCATCCTTTAGTTACAATCAGTATTTGAATATTTTTGAAACTTTTAAGTTTACTCCTTAGGTGAGCACACAAAGTTAACAGGCAGTAGGGAAATTCATGCATACATATCATTGTAACTCGGCGACCATCATTCCCTGGCGCTGTTCTTCCCCATGGCGCCCCGTCTCCCCAGGGCTGGTCTTCCCCATGGCGCCCCGTCTCCCCAGGGCTGGTTCCTGTCCCTAAGACAGTCTTTGCCATCATTTCTTCATTCTTTCCATCCCCCTCATAATCACCTTTCTAGTTTTATGATCTACACACATATATATGCAAACACACACATATGTAATTTTATGTTCTAACATGGTATTTTGCTGAATCTGCTTATTTCACTTAATATTCCTAGTTCTACCCATTTCCTTGTAAATGTCATTGCATTTTTTTTCCTAGCTGATTAGAATTCATCTGTCTGCCTGTCTGTCTGTCTGACTATCTATCTTCTTTTTCTATTCATCTGTGGACATCTAGGCTGGGACCATTTCTGACTATCAAGAATTATGCAGTATTAAATACAGAGGTAAAGGTCTGTCTGTGGTACTCATCTGAAGTCTTTCTGGTATATAGCCTGGGTCATAAGTATGTCTATTCCTAGTTTCTTGAATAGCTTGTATTATAATTTTCACAGCATACAAATAAATTAAGGTTGAAAATTTCAGATCATTAGTTTCTCCACAAATGACTTATCTATTAGAGTTTAATAGTTGTAATTTTATTATGGTGCTATGATAGAGACAAAAATGACCTACTAGGGAAAGGAAATAGGAGAAAACAAAACAAAACAAAACATGAGCAGAAAGTTCTAATGCAAACAGGACATAGACAAGGAATGTAAGGAGTAATTATAGTTTACAGTTATGAATTTTAAGAAATGATTCTTTTAGAGTCTGTTGGACTCTTGGGCACATACCCAAATGACTCTATATTGTACCACAGAGACACCTGTCCAAATATGTTCACTGCTGCTTTATTTATAATAGCCAAAAATTTCAAATAGCCTACATGTGCATCAATGAAAAAGTGGAGTACATTTACAAAATGGAATATTACTTGGCTGTTAAAAGAAACAAAACAATAAACTTTAAAAGTATTTGGATGGAGCTAGAAAAAAAAAGTCATGAGTAAGATATTCCAAACACAAACATATGGATGTCAACTTCTATATTTTCCTTAAGTATGCTATAATCCATGTAACCACATAGGCTGGGTAAAGAGTAAGGGATTAGGGAGAAGGGAAGGATCTCAATGGAGGGGGAGAGACTGGAACAGGAGGATAAAATTGAGAGACAGAGGGAGAGGGGGTATGGAGAAATAGGGAGAGTGACAACTTAAAATGAGGGTCATTTGAGGGATAATATAGAAACCTACTACAGTGGAAGTTGCTTGAAATATATCCATATATGAAATAAATATAAATGGAATCATCAAATAACAGGGGGAAGAAATCCCCAGTTACCATCAAGTAAATCTTCCAGTGCCAGAAATGGGTTACATCTAATTGAGTTGTAGGTTAAATGAGCCCACATGGAAACCCCCAATCAACTCAGGTGACTGCCAAGACTAATGGTTGCTCTATACAAACTGATGGGAGGCCCTGCTGTTAAGGAGACCATCTACACATCTCAGTGAACACAGAGAACTGATGCTGCTGTCTAACTAGAGCCTTCATCCCTACTAACTGATTGTTCATGGAGCTGCTATCAAAGGAGCTACAAACTCTTTGATTTACAATGGTGACCTGACTGTAAGATACACTAGTACGATAGTGATTCAAAGCCTATTGGAGTAACCAACGAATATCTGATTGGATTTAAGGCCAACTCTATGAGATAGAACTTATAGCTGGCACTGCTGGGGTGGCTAAAAACCTGACTGGGTAGGCCATAAGAGAGAAAATAAATACTATTGTTCTGCTAAATATAGCAATAAAATCACTCCTAATGACATCTTATAGAGCAGAGTCTTGCTTGGGCATCATCAGAGAAACTTCCTTCTATAGGAGATGAGAAGTAATACAGAAACCAAAAACTGGACAATGTGAATATATATATAGATAATCTTCACTAAACCCTCTTCTCATGCAAAAAGACATCCTTAGTCATCAGGGAAATGCAAATCAAAACAACCTAAGATTCCACCTCACACCAGTCAGCATAGATAAAAAACTCAGCTGACAACAGATGCTGTCGAGGATGTGGAGAAAGAAGAACACTCCATTGTTGGTGGGATTGCAAGCTGGTACAACTCTGGAAATCAGACTGGCGGTTCCTCAGAAAATTGGACATAGTACTACTGGAAGATCCAGCAATACCACTCCTGGGCATATACCCAGAAAATGTTCCAACTTGTAATAAGGACACATGCTCCACTATGTTCATTGCAGCCTTATTTATAATAGCCAGAAGCTGGAAGAACCAAGATGTCCCTAACAGAGGAATAGATATAGGAAATGTGATACATTTACACAATGGAGTACTACTCAGCTATTAAAAAGGATAAATTTATGAAATTCTTAGGCAAATGGATGGATCTGGAGGCTATCATCCTGAGTGAGGTAACCTAATCACAAAAGAACTCCCAGGATATACACTCATTGGTAAGTGGATATTAGCCCAGAAACTTAGAATACCCAAGACACAATAAATGTCTTTGTGAAGCTATGCCACTGGAAATTAAACATGGCATATTAAGACTAGATGGCAACAGAACTTACAGTCCAATCAACTAGTTTATTGTAATTTGAGGAATTTTAAATATTATGTGCCTAATTTTCACCAAAACAATGAAAACCTGAAAAAATGTATCTTACACAAAATTTAAATAAAAACAGGCCACAGTCTTAAATAAGAATAACAAACATAAAACATCCAGAGGAAAATGTCAGAAAAATCATGATCTAGAGTTGAAGAATTCTTTCCATTTCACTGTAACTACAATCCATAAAAGATAAGATCAACATGGATTTCTTAACAATTAATCATTAAAATTAATACATGTTTTATCTATAAACATGTAAAGAATGACCTTTTAGAACCTTTATATGTCAGCTATAAATAGGTAACATATACCTAAACATATAATCTAGATTTTATTACTATGTGAGAGTTTATATATTTTTGACTCATATGTAAGCATGCAGACTAGATGGACTTTTTTATTTCATAAAAGTTAATTTTTAAAACTTACCAGCAGCTTCAAGGACCAATTGCAGTCTGGCTTTGGCCTGCTCAGCTGGAGGCTAAAAATGAACCACAAAAGATATAGATAGGTCAGTTTTAACAAATAGACTTTTTATAATTAAAGTCCTACTAGGTATAAAAACTTAGAAAGCCTTATCACTATCACTGATACTATCCATCTAAATACTGTCACAGTAATAGTTCACAACCTAATAGTCAAATTATCATTTATTAATAAAATCAAAGAATCATGAAGCTCTTTGGCTACTACCTAACTGTATCATTCAACAATACCACAAATTACTATACGCCTAATAATAAGGTACAAATGACTTATTTAAACAGAGATTCTGAAACTATATTACTTCCTTACATATAGAAACATTTAAATGACCTATCTGAATTGAAATAAAGTATCAATTGAAGTCTAGTATGTCTCGGAAGTCAGACTCTAAAACTAAGTATTTTCTGACCCAGGACCCGACAGTTTTAATGCAGAATTCTACAAGATCTTCAAAGAAGCGCTAATATCAATACACCTCAAACTATTCCTAAAAATGGAACAGAAGGAACACTATTTAAATAATTCTACAAAGCTACAGTTACTCTGATAACTAAACCACAGAAGGACCCAACAAAGAAAGAGAATTCCAGACCAATTTTGTGTATTAATATTGATGCAAAAATATTCAATAAGATTATCACACACTAAATCCAAGAACAGATCAAAACCATCATTTACCATGACCAAGTAGGTTTCATCCCCAGGGATGCAGGAATGGTTCAATATACAGAAATCTATCAACATAATCTACTATATAAACAAACACAAAGAAAAAAGTCACATGATCATCGTATTAAATACTGAAAAAGCCTTTGACAAAATAGGTCCAAGTCAAGATACTTCAATTCCACTTAGAAAGAGAACAAAATAATCATGAGAGGCAGAGGGACTGAGTGATCTAGGTGGGAGAGGGGAGGAGGGGAAAAAGGAGGCAGGATCAGGTATGGGGCAAGACAGGAGAGAAGCCAAGAGAGCCAGGAGAATGAATGAAATATGTGGCTTCTGTAGGGGGAGCCTCTAGAGAGTCTCTGAGAGGCCCTACTAGCAGCAGACTAATGTGAGGAACTCCAGGAGTGACCTTAGCCAAAATGTCCAACAGTTGGGAGAGGGAACCTAGAGATCACCTCTAGTAGATAGACAGGGCCATAAGTGGAGGAACAGTTACCAATCAGCAGTAAAATTTTCTGACCCAGAAATGTTCCTGTCTAAAGGAAATGTAGGGCCCAAAATGGAGCAGTCACTCAAGGAAAGGCTGACCAGTGAACAGCCCAACTTGGGATTGATCCATGGGTGGGCAGCAAACTCTGGCAATATTACTGATGCCATGTTGGGTTTATGGACAGGAGCCTAGCAGGACTGTCCTCTGAGAGACCCTACTAGAAGCTGACTGAGACACTTGCAGATAACTAATAGCCAACTATTAGATTAAGGATGGGGACCCCTATGAAAGAGTTAGGGGTAGGATTGAAGCAGCTGAAGGCGATGGTAACCCCATAGGAAAACCAACAATATCAACTAACCCAGACCCCTGGGAGCTCCCAGAGACTAAGACATCAACCAAAGAGTATATATGGGCATATCAGAAGCACTCTGAGCATATGTAGCAGAGGACTGCCCTGTCTGGCCTCAGTTGGAGAGGACGTACCTAATCCTGTAGAGACTTGAGGCCCCAGGAAAGGAAGATGGGGGGCACACAATCAGAGGCATAGGGAAGGGGGACCAAAAGGTGGAGCAACATCTGGAATGTAAATAAATAAAATAATTTTTTAAAAAGAGAAAAAAATAACTTGGAAAAACAGTACTTGTAAAGGGAATCCAAAGAACATATCAAAAGATAATCTACCATGATCAAGTAGACCTCATTTGAGAGATATGGGGATGATTTGGTATAAAGTAGCCAACCATATTAAAAAAAATCATCAGATGTAGAAAAGGGCTGTGACAAAATTCAACAATTCTTCATGAAAAAAGTCCTGGAAAGATTAGGAATATAAGAACATATATCAGAATAACAAAGACTAGTACATAGCCAACATCAACTTAATGAAGAAACTCAAAGCAATTCCACAAAAATCACTCACCATACCTATTCAATATAGTACATGAAGTCTTCACTGGAACAATAAAACAACTGAAGGAGATCAAAGGGATACACATTGGAAAGGAAGAAGCTGAATTATGTTTCTCTGCATGATATGACAATATATATATATATATATATAAGTGACCCCAAAACTCTACCAGGGAACTCCTAAAGCTGATAAACACTTTCAGCAAAGTGGCTGGATACAAAATTAACTCAAAAAAAAAAAAAAATCAGTAGCTTTCCTATATAGAAATGATAAACTGGCTGAGAAAGAATTTAAGGAAACAACACCTTTCACAACAGCCAGGAAGAATAAAAGATATTTTGGTGTAACTCTAACCAAGCAAGTAAAAGACCTGTATGAGAAGAACTTCAAATCTTTGAGTAAAGAAATTTAAGAAGATATCAGAGGACAAAAAGATCTCTCATGTTCATAGATCTATGTTAACATGTAGGGTTAACATAGTAAAAATGGCCATCATACCAAAAGCAGTCTATACATTTTAATGTAATCTCCATCAAAATTTCAACACAATTCTTCACAGATCTTGAAAGGACAATTCTCAACTTCAGATGGAAGAAAAATATCCAGTAGAGCTGCAAATAACAATCCTGAGCTCAATTTCCAGCTGTACCACAGAACTAGAGTAACGGAATCACATGGTACTGGAATAAAAACATACGCACTGATCAAGAAAATCTAATTGAACACCCAGACCTAAATACACATATGTATGGACACCTGATTTTTGATAAGGATGCCAGAAATACACACTGGGAAAAGAAATGCCACATTTTTAACAAATGGTGCTGGTCAAACTGGATGCCTGAATGTAGAAGAATGCAAATAGATCCATACCTAGTGCCCTCCACAAAACTCAGCTCCAATAGCTCAGAGACCACAACATAAAACCTGATAGAAGAGAAAGTGGGGAATAACCTTGAACTCATTAGCAAAGAGGATGTCCTAAAGGAAAAACTGATGGCATAGGGTCTAAGGACAACAATTATAAATAAACAGGATGCCATGCAATTGAAACCTCTGTAAGGCAAAGGACACTGTCAATAAGACAAAAGGTAGCCTATACAATGGGAAAAGATTTTTATCAACTCCATATCCAATAGAGGGATAATATCTAAAATACAGTAAAAAAAAAAAAAAAAAAACCCTCCACATCAACAAACCAAATTACCAATTTAAAAATGAGGTACAGATCTGAACAAAGAAGTCTTCATAGAAAACCTCAAATGGCTCAGAAACACTTAAAAAGATGCTCGACATCCAGAGCCATCAGGGGAATGCAAATCAAAAGTACTTCGAGATTCCATCTTACACCTGTCAGGAAGGCTCAGAGCAACAACACAAGTGACAGCTCAGCTCGACCTAGAGAGGATATGAGCAAGGGAAAACACTCTTACACTGCTAGTGGGAGAGCAAACTTATACAGCTGATATGGACATCAATATAGTGGTTCCTCTGAAAACTGGGACTTACCCAGATATACCACTCTTGATCATATAACCAAGGACACTCCATTCTAAAATAACACTTGCTCAACTATGTTCATGGCAGCTTTATTCATAATAGCCAGGAACTGGAAACAACATGTCACTCAAAGAAAGTTTGGTTAATTTACATAATGAAGTTACACAATTTAACTCAGCTGTCAAAAACAAAAATGATACCATGAAATCTGTAGTCAAATGGATGATGAAACTAGAACAAATCATCCCAAGTGAGGTAACCCAGCAAGACAAATATGGTATGTAGTCCCTTATTATGGACACTAGCCATTTACATAAAAGATAACCAACTACAATCTGAAGACCTAGAGAGCTTAGGCATAGAGGAAGGGGCATGGGAAAAAACATGGATCTCTTGGAGAGGGGGAAATAGAATAGATGTTAAAATGGACTGGGGGCAAGTGGGGACAGGAACAAGGTGATCAAGTGGGGAGGATAAAGGAGCCAGGTTTGATAGAGGAAATGTGGGGAAAGACAGATGGAACTGAGGGGCATTTAAGGGATGGTATGGAAACCTCATGCATTGGAAACGTCCTCAAATATGGAAAGGTGATCCTAAATCATGCCTCTTAATAGTGGGGTATATGGAGTCCCATCTGGCCATTTCTTATCACCAACTGAGACTTCCAGTAGCAAGACTGGGTAACATTGAATTGAGTTGCTGGCCAAATGAGTTCCATGGAAATCTCCAACAGCCTAGGTTGTTGCTAAGAAAATGGGAATGTCAGAAAACTGACAGGTGGGACCCATTATGATTGAACATGGAGCCTTTCTTCCTATATTCTAGCATCTTTGGAAGATACTCTGTAGGATTCCAAAGGAAAAATGGAATCACCAGCCAAGCCACAAATTGACTTACAATCTGTCCTTCATGTGAGATGCTAAAACAACAATGGCATAAAACTTGTGGGAGCAGCTAACTAACATCAGATACCACACTATGAGATGGAATTCATACCCAATACTGCTTTAGTGATCAGGAACCTGAGATTAGATAAACCAGACACCTCAGGAAAAACAAACACCCATGGTTAAAAAACCAAAAAGTATCCATAAAAGGACTCCTAATGATATTCAGCTCTAGTCATAGATCTGCGCCTGACTCCTGAATGACAGCATCAAGGCAACTTAGAGAAATCATAATATGAGTTTTGTTATTTTCAAATAAGAGATAGCAATCTTAATTTCTAAGAGCAATGCCATTTTAGATCATTTCAAAATCCTCTCATTTAAGCTTTTATATAAAGTTAAAATTCTTGAGAAAAAGCAGTCATTTAAAATTATAAGCTTATAGCATATAATATCATAGAGCAGAGGTATAAATGATATCATAAACATGGTATTCAGATATGTTTGTTTGGCCAATCAATCCATATTGTGGACAAATATTTCCTTCAAAAGCAAGGAGTCACTACTTATCTTTTCCTGCTTGAACAAGAAAGGGGTCTAAATTATGAGGGGAAAAGAATTAAAGTAGATATACACAGTGAACATTAGTAAATATAATGTATTGTAAAATAATTTAAAATCTGAACTTGTTAGTAAAAATAATTATACAACAAAACTGACTGAATAGGGAGAAATGAGGCAAACTTCTGTAATGGTTAAGGGAGAGGAGACGCTATTCTGATTAAAATTGATGGGTATAATTTTATAATTTATGCCCCTTGAGAAATTTGATACACTCAATATTCTATTCTTTTCTTTTTTTTTCTTCTTTCTTCTTTTCTTTTCTTTTTTCTTTCCTTCCTTCCCCTTCCTTCCTCCCTCCTTCTTCCTTCCTTCCTCCCTCCCTCCCTCCCTCCCTCCCTTCCTTTTTTTTCCGAGATAGGGTTTCTCTGTGTAGCCCTGGCTGTACTGGAACTCATTTTGTAGACCAGGCTGGCCTTGAACTTCTCAGAAATCCTCCTGCCTCTGCCTCCTGAGTGCTGGGATTAGAGGCATGTGCCACCACGCCCAGCTCAATATTCTTTTCATCAGCCCATAAAATAAAGGTAGCTTAAGTACTCTTGCTTATTCTTGAAGACACCTGCTATTAGACTGAAAAGTGAGGCAAAGTCATCTCTCAGGGAAGATGAAGGTAAAGTAGGTAATCCGATCACCACACTCATACATTAGTTGTCAAACTTGCATTAACCAAACTCAATACATGTCTGTCACTCCAAGCTTTCCCTGACCCAGATTTCCAACCTTTACCATCTTCCTCCTCAGGCCTTAATAGCTATGCATACATATTTAGCAAAGAGAAAAGTCAAAGTAAATTCTTGGGGTAGAAAGCAGCCTTATCAGACTTGATATTAAGGAAGGCAGCTCAATAAGACTCCTTCCTCAATCTCTGACTCAAGCAGGAAGAGCATCACAACACACAGGTCACAGGGTATGCCTTGTATCTCTGGCAGAACCTAGTGGGTCGGAGAAAGTACTTTAAAAAGAACAGTAATGGCACTCCAGCTCTATTTACATAATGGACATTTATTTGATGCATGCTCCTTTTATTGTATCCAAACTGTTGCTGTGAGGAACAATGGCCCTAAAACCTTCTGCTGGTATTTTTATCTAAAATATCTCGGGAGTTATAAAGCCAAAATTGACAGGTAAAGGATTTTCAAAAATTGTCTTTAATTTTTAAGTCATACTGTTGGTTGAAATTTGTAATATTATTATTAATTTGAGGTGTAATTTTTATAAAGGGTAAACAAAAATAGTATTTTACTTAAGAACAAAAACGAGAAAAAAAAATGACTTTTCTATTTGCACCTCTATTTGCTCTGTTTGTACCCAGACCATGTTAAACCTTGCCACAGCACTTATTACTTAAGTAAGGGATTTGCAAGCAATGGGATAGAAAACCACTGACAGGAGAATGAGGCATGTCACACCGTAGATAGGGCTGTACCACTAAAGCCTGGGCTATAATAACCAGTCCGCTACACTTCACACTGAAACTGGGAGTGAGCTATCCTAGCATATGGCTGCCTGCAGTGGCAACAGCAGAGAGCATAAGGGTATAGACTATCTACGATTATTGTGAGCTGGGCACAGCGATGCCTACCAGTGACCCCTACACATAGGAGGCTGAGGAAAGAGGGGCATGAGGTCCAGACCACTGTGGTCTACCCAGTGATGACCTAGTTTATAACAAAAACAAATGCAAAAGAAAACAAATAATAAAAGAGTGTATTTTTTTTAAAAAAGCAATTTTGGCTGTACTGATGTGACCAGATCATTGAAAGAGTGGTCTAGTAACTAAGATAAGTTTGTAGTGAAGACAGAGAATTTAAGTGATAATATACAGTGTATAATTGAAATCTAATTACAGAAATTTCAGTTGAGCAGCATATAAAACATTAAAAACAAGCAAAAATATATCTAGTAAGTTGAACATTGGACATTCAACATATATAAAACAATATCTTGTTTATTAAACTTGTTAAATAATTTCCATTAATTACTACACTTCGTTTATTTTGTAATTTGGCTTTAGTATGTAAACTCAGGTGTTGAGATTTGTTTGAAAGATGATTTAGTATATTATAAACACAGGCAAGACAGAGTTTGGAGCTGAGACAGAAGAAAGGACCATCCAGAGACTGTCCCACCTGGGGATCCATCCCATATACACTCACCTAACCCAGACACTATTGCATATGCCAGCAAGATTTTGCTGATAGGACCCTGATACATCTCTCTCGTGTGAGGCTATGCCAGTGCCTGGCAAATACAGAAGTGGATGCTCACAGTCATCTATTAGATAGAACACAGGGCCCCTAAAGAAGGAGCTATAAAAAGTACCCAAGGAGCTAGAGGGGTCTGCAACCCTATAGGAGGATCAACAATATGAACTAACCAGTACCCCCAGAACTGTGTCTCTAGTTGCATATGTAGCAGAGGATGGCCTAGTTGGCCATCAATGGGAGGAGAGGCCCTTGGCCTTGCTAAGATCATATGCCCCAGTACAGGGGAATGACAGGGTCAGGAAGTGGGAGTGGGTGGATTGGGGAGCAGGGGGGTGGGGGCGGGTATAGGGGACTTTCAGGATAGCATTTGAAATGTAAACGAAGAAAATATCTAATAAAAAAAACCACCACAGGCTCCTGAGTGAGCGAGTTTTGACAGTGTGGGCTGACATCCATTATTTGTTGGATACTGAAGATGGCATTTAGCCTTTCTGCATCTCAGTTTCCTTATCTATAAAATCATGAAAATAGGAGTACTGAAGCTTCTTCAATAGTTTTGTATTTGGGATCCCCAAAATTAAAAGTTTGAGCTTTCATGCCATCATTACTGAGTTTTATGATAGAATTTCCCTTCATCCCTCTTGAGGAATGTATTGTTGCAAGACTTTATTATGAGTGCCTCACAGAGTTTAATGTGTGTGTGCACCATTAACTATGGAAGCCATTTTAACTGCTAAGTATACAGTAAGAGCTGTTCATGTTACTGTTATGAATACTAGAATTTCATTATTATTACTATGGTTTTACTATAGAAATTTATTTTTAGTTTCATAGACACACATCATGAAATAGTGTAAGATTCTACAACACAGTGGGATTCCTCTTTACAGAAAGTTAACACTATGACTAAAATATTAGACATCCATTTTTGAAAAATTATCTCTCTTATCACACCACATATCCTAAGTTATGTAGGTTTTAGTCAAAACAGAAAACAAACTATTTCTAAAGCTTATACGAACAGTAACAAGCTGAAAAAGCTTACTAATATTTGGGTGACATGCCTTCATTTGAAATAGTTTTATTTACAAAACACTATAAAAACTATCCACGCTCATGGATTGGTAGGCCTGACAGTAGCCAAATCCAGTGTGGGTTTTATTTCCATTTGATTAAATTTATCCACTATACATGCCTTATTTAACAGATAAAGATATTGCTTAAGAAAAAACATTCTTAATGAAGGAATTTAAGGTATAAGTGGATTCTTATCTTTGATATTGTGATACAATTTTCTTGGAAATACCAGAACCACATTTCACACTTTACTGCGGATTTCCATTAAAAGTAAATTGTCTATAGTTTAGAATTTTTTCTGCATAATTTTTATGAATTCTGCAAATCTTTAAAATTATTGAAAAATAAAATGTTATATTAACCACAAGTATCAATTACATCTAAAGAAGAACAGGAATAAATATTTAGTTCCATTTTCTATAAAACAATTAATAATTGTCCTAATTTCTTTACGAATAAAGTAGGATATAAACAATTCCAAACCCTAAAGTGTGCATTTTCTGTTACCATGTTAGCATTATTATCCTTTACAGGGTTACTAAAATTGAATTTCTTAATTAGTTTTGTCGAGAATATGTTGGCATTCTGTGCAAGCTGACAAAGTTATCTGTGTGCCATCCTAAAACATTCCAATACAGTTTCCCTTCTAGATCTAACGGTTGATACAATTTGGATAATAGCCAATAGATGGCACTGTTCCCACTAGGTAACAAAGACCTTAGAGAGGACTTAATACATATAAACATTATTAAGACCAACTATCTGCTCAAGTCACTGAATTTGATTTTTTTTCTTATAATAGGGAACACATATTACAAATAAAATCAACACATTTGTGTTTACTACTTACAGAATGAGACAGCTCACACTAAGGCGAGCCATTTAGTTATTTACAAAAACATCTGAATGGCCATGAGACACTAGGAATATAAAAGGGAAGCTACCTTCTAGTTTTAAATGATGAGTAGAATTATCAATGTAAATATCCACAGAGAGGCACGGAGGACCATCCTCAGAGGGAAATGGATCTGGGAAACTGTTTGTAAAGGAGATGATAACTCAACTGCCTAGAAAGGAGGGGGAAATGAATGAGTGAGGGACAAAACTAAGAAAACAGTAGTACAATTTGGGACTCATGACTCAGCAAGGTAAGATGTAAACTTGATGGGAGGGGTGGGGTCTACAACACTAGAGGGGTCAGCTATCATTAAGAAATTTGGGCTTTCCTTATATGATTGAAACCCAGTAAAGATGTTTGACAGGGGAGTAATGTGATCAAATTTACATTTTGTAAAAATCACTCCAGGGGTTGAGCATCCCTGAGTTTCTTCTATATGCTAAGACTGGGGTGGGACTCTAACAAAGCTGCTCTGTATGATTGGTCCAAGCAGCATGAAAGGATTTCACCACAGCAGTGGCCAGGGCTGAGGTATGAGAAAACCAAGGTAAACTGAAGCTGTGCCTTGGAAGCTGTGTCTTTAGACAGAACATTCCTTCGTGATTAAACATTCTTGAAGATGCACATAGTGTTCCTGATATATCATGGAATAAAGAACCAGGGTACTTTCCCTATTACCAGACATGCACTGTAATGAAGTGTCTGAATCTTCAAAAGATCCCAACTTCATTATGCCATTCGTATTGTGATTTTTAAGGCCCTTCCTTCAGTGAATTTTTCTTCAGCAAAGGTTCTTAAGAGTGGGTCAAGACCACTTTGAGTATATCAGATAGTCTGCATATCAGATGATTAGATAATGACTCACAACAGTAGCAAAATTACACTTATTAAATAGTAGTGAAGCAATTTTATGGTGGGGGTTAGCACAACCTGAGGAAATATTAAAGGGTTGCAGCACTAGAAAGGTTGAGAACCACTGGTCCAGAGGAACATAAGAAGAAATACCACAAAAGTTAGATGTAGTCTATAATGTGAGAGATGGAAAAAGTCACCTTACTCTGTGAATATGCTGTCCACTCTGTATATTCACAAAAGTATCTTTAAAGTCCACGGTGCAGAGTCCAATGTGCTGCTCCCTCCTTCATCAGCCCTGTCCAGCCTGTCTTCCAAGAGCATATTTTGCTTTTCATTGCTAAATAAACTTCTATTTAGACTAAGAATTGCAGCTAACTTCAATGCTTTCTTTCAGGAACCAAGAGAAACCTTCACTCAGGAACCACCTTTGTGAGCATGAATTTAAACTGGGAATTAAGGTAAGGATCCAATACCAAGGCTATTCTGAGTAGTTCAGAAAATAAACAACAAAGCTTTAACAAAAGCAGTGGCAACCAGGGGTGGGCAGGAAGACACAGTTTTGATAATCCTAAGGGGATAATACATTCTTAAATAGACACTGTAGAGGAACAATGGGAAATCAAGAGTCATGGTTAAGACAATGTATTTTCTTAGGTCCTTTGGGAATTATCCTAAAATGTTTTTACTTTTAATTATGCTTATATCAGTGTGCCTTGTTGCCTTGGTCTATTCCACTTTATAGTTTCATAAAAACTTTTACTGTTTTTAACCTTAAAATATATTCATAAGAATCAGCACCACATGTCTTCAATGCCTGTCTCTTCTACTTATTTGGTCATACTGGAGGAAGACAAGGTCATCCCTCTGCCGCTTTCACCTAACTGAAAAGGGGCTGGCGGGAAGGGACACCTGTGGGACAGATGTACTGTGTGCTTGCCTGTGTACTCTCCATTAGAGAAAATACCATCTTGGGCCACATTTAGTCATATCCACAAGAGATCATTCCTATTCATTAAGTATTCTAAATATGCTACATTTTCAGTGCTAGCTGGGCTGTCTCACATGTCAATTAGAGGCTACTCCAATATCATGATGCCCTTCTGCTCACACCAGCTCTCTCCAATAGACACTATAAAAAACAAAGATACGTTCTCACCTTCTAATTCTTACCTGGGTTTTTTTTTCCTTAATAAGTATTTACTTTCTTCACTGTGTTTAATCTTTGTGCTCAAGCCTATGTTAAAATGTACTTTAATGAACTTTGTAGTTTAATGTGTTGTAAAGAAAAATGTTCACCCTCATATATTTAATTTTTAAACTTTACTGACATATAAGTGACATATAATGTGCATGTTAGATATAAAATGTGATAAATATATGGGTACATTATGAAATCATTTCTACAATAAAATTAACATTCCATTACCTTACTTTTAATTTCTTTTATGAATATGTATGTGCTAAGGATATTAACTATCTACTTTTACCAATGTCCAAATATACAGTAGAGCATAATAATGGCAACCACAGAAATCTAAAAATTGTTTAACCAACTAATGAACTAAATATATGTGTACTCTTGCAGTAGGTGTACCGGTGTGCAGGAATTTAGAGGTCTATAATTTAGAACTTGTATTCAGGTTAATATTTAATTTTTTACGACAATTTACTTGAAATGTCAAGAAAAATATCTAAGTTTTGAGGGAAAACTGAATTGACTGCAGAAAAAAATTCTTGTTTTAATAATCCTAAATTTAAAAATTAGTTTTAAAATGAATGTACACGTCTACTTGGAATATATCTGTACCTAAATAAACTGTATGGAACTTTAAAAAAATCACACAGTTATTTTAAAAATAAATTATAAGATATAATTTGTTCTGTACATGTAGAATAATACAGAAAGAATATAAATTGAACAAGGCTTAAAAAACTATAGCTTAATTAAGATTCACACTAATAGAACGATGTCCCAAGTAATGTTTAGAGAGGTTTTGCAGTTGCCATGGAAGTTGAGCTTAGGGAAAGATGACTTTTTGCTAGAGATAAAAAGAAAACTGTAAGAGGTAAAGAATTTAAACCATCCTTTAAAGAGAAGCAGTATGCATAACTTCAATTTATAAACACAGCTTTCAAGAACAAAAACACTATGTAAAAAGAAGTTGCCAATCATTAAAAGTCATGTGATATTGGCCAACCAACTATATGAAACTAGTTAGGCAGAACATTAAAAACAATTTGAAACTTAAAATAGTCACAGTGTATAATTAAAAATATGGGTAAAATTTTTTATGTTACCTACTCACTGACTTGGTTTTCAAATAATTCTAGTATCCTGTTGGTCATACTCCCTTTAAATAAGTTCTAAATAAATACACGATTAAAAGCTTTTAATGACTCTTAAAATAAGAGACAGACATTTGTATTTTACTGTGTCATTTCTATTGCTGGCTAGTACAAACCCTTTATAAACCACAGTAAAGAAATGTTAAGTACATGAAGAAAATGAAGACACAAATACTTCACAAGAGCATAAAAGTCGATCTCAAAAGAAGATTTGGAGTAAAATCTGCCATGA